>NC_056726.1:469188529-469213529 GCF_019279795.1 Protopterus annectens
TCACCAGCCTGAACATAAACCCCTACGTCATGAGATGGGCTGCCAACTGGCTCACAGACAGAACCCACATGGTAAGAGTTGCGGGAGCTAGGTCTGACTCTAAACCGGTTACAAGTGGCGTTCCCCAAGGCTCAGTCCTAGGACCACTCCTCTTCGGCATATACTTCTCAGAGGTACAGGCAAGCACAGCAGGTCTATGGCTGACCAGGTTCACAGACGACTGCAAACTAGGGGCTATAACTGACTCTCTGACTAACACAGACATCCTCCAAAAGGGTCTCACTGAGACAGACACCTGGTGTCAAAACCATGGCCTCAAGCTAAATGCCAAAAAGTGCATAGTCATCCCCTTTGGAAAAAACAAATTACCCACAAACAACCGCATAGGTGGTAGTCCTCTAAATATGGAAGATGTAATAAGGGATCTGGGTACCCAAGTAGATAGTAATTCCTCCTTTGATAATCACATTGCCAAAGTGGTTAGAAAATCCTTCTATGTGGCCCACCTAATCACAAAAGGGTTTGCATCCAGATCAAAAGAGGTCACTCTGCCCCACTACACATCACTCATCAGACCCATCATACAGTACAACGCCACATTTGGGATGTACCTTACAAGGCACCTGCAACAGCTGGAAAGACCACAGAAGTACCTCACCAAGAGGATCACTAGCCTCAAATAGATGCCCTATGCAGCTCGACTGAAGAAACTCCAGCTGTACTCGGTTGCATACTACCTACTCAGAGAAGAACTATGCCTGACATACAAGGCCATATTCAACCCAGAATTGATGGACATGCTCCACCTAAAGAAAACCATATCCCCTCGAGCCACACGCTCTAGGGATCTAAATCTCACCACAACAATAAATAGGACATGCTGGAGGGATAGATTCCTATCTCAGAGATTTCACATGCTCTAGAACAAGATTCCAATCTACATTAGGCAGAGTTCCTCGCTAACACTCTTCAAGAGAAACCTTGACGAGTGGATGGGAAATAGAAAGTTTAACCAAACACTGAAAAAGGCTGCAGGCGAATGAACCAAGTAAAACAAGTTTACCTGACCTAATGTCCTTTCTTCACTCTTATATCCAAGTGGTAAAAGTCCAATAAACCAAGTGTCGACCACACCGTGTTGTTCCAAAATGAAAAAATATTTATTATAGAATAGAAAGTTTACCCCGGGGATCACTTCAATGGCTCTGCTGGACAGAGGCATAGGGAACTAATCTACGGGGGTGGCGAAAGCCAACACAATTCCGGCTAGGCTTATAATTGCCTTTGGGCAGATAGCCTAGTACCTACCTATGAACCTATAACGTACAGACTCGCAGATTCATCTATAAGCATGCACTTGGGTGTGGAAGAAAACCACATACTCCAGCGAAAACCCACACAGACACTTGGATGAAATGTAGACTCCACAGATAAGGTACATCACTGATATGGGGCAGCAAGGACTGAAAGGCAGCAATGCTAAATGCTGCACCATAAAGTTTACTAACTTTCACACCTCTGTGTGATAAATTTATAACAGGCTAACAGCCTTAACAGCTTAACATAGGTTTACTTCACTTCAGAATGTAGCTCTCATACGGGAAGGAAAAAACATACGTCACAAAGCTATAAATACAAGAACTGCCATTGCTGCTTTTAAAAATTAGTATTGTCTGGCTGTTGATCCTGTCAGTAAAAAGTATTTAAACATCAGGCTGATACATTCATGAAAACAAAGCTAAAAATAAGTCTTACTGTGATCTTTCCCTTGTCCTGTGGTAGCACAGATACTCGTTTGGGGGGTAACTGGCATCAAGGCCTGTCGAATTGCTTTTTCCCAGCTTTGCGCTACTTCCAATCCAACTCCAGAGGCTATTAGCACTGGATTTGGGCAATTCCCACCGTTGTTCTCCCCAACATAGTACACCATTGTATCTGTAATTATCTCAAAGCAGTGTGGGTTGCCACCCAGTGCCAAATTTGAGAAGTCCCGAGCTGGATCGACCTGCAGGATTTCAGACAGTGGAATTTCCTACAGTTAAGAAAATAAGAAACAAAAAAGAAAATCGAAAAAAAAAAAAAGTTTGTCAGCATTACTCCACATTTAACCTTTTTTTTCACTGCCTCTGACCCTTTGTACACAAAAAAAGCATACATTAATTTAAAAAAATACTTAAAAGCAAGAAAGCCAACTGTTAGATTCATCTACAGCTAACATAACACTGTAGTACTCTAACTTCACACATTTTTGTCTACTGTAGTATTCATACAAAAGTTAGCAAATATAAATATTTACTCTATCAACATCCGTAGCAACAAGATTGTGAACTCATTAGCAACATGCAGGCATCCAGACTTCAGTAAAAGCATTCTGCACTGAAACAAAACTATACATATTTGAGAACTGTATAACAATATAACTCCATCAGCACTTACTACAGATGAAATGCAGACATCAATTCTGACCAGCTGCAGATGACAGTAGAGTGAAATGAAATCAACTGAGCACAGAGATACAAGCACATGCACAAACACTCAGGGCGTACACTTCTGATAGCCCTCCTCACTTCCTGACCACCTACTTTGAATATATTAAGACAACATCTTGTGGTTAAGCCACGTGAAGTTTCAAAGCTAGCATCAGATTAATGTAATGAGAGGTAATGCCCTGACTGGAACAAGTGGGAGCTACTGAATAAAATGTACTGCTACCACCTTAGGGTCTAAGTACAATTAAATGTCTGTCAGTAAAGCTAGCTGACTGATCTTAAAGCAATCTCTAGTCATAATTAAAGAGGGGAAGTTCCTGTACTGAGGCTTGAGGTCCATGGTAAAACCCCATGCAAAACTGCTAGGGTCTGTAGTTTTATAAATCTAATATCATAGTAACTCAAATAATATGCTGAAGGTTTGCTCTTACTTGCATTTTAAATGTTAAGATGCATCTTGTGTGGTCTCTAGTGACCTTATGGTAGGGTACATATTTTACAGTGCAGATGGTCTAGGTTTCGATCCACCTACTGGGTCAACAAATGTCAGCTGCCAAAAGCAGTACAAAATATCACTGGAAAAAAACATTCTTAATGATGATTCATTTATTTCAGTTTAGCAAACTGATTAATCCCACCAAGATAAAAGTTCATTTACGGGGAAGAACACAGGAGATAATTCCAAAATATAATGCAAGGGACATACTTTTATACTAGTTAATTAACCCAAGTTGTACTGTCCTTGGGATACAGAAAAAATACATACTTTCTACAGAAAACAGACAGACATGGGACAACAGGTGTACTTCATCCAGCACTGAGAGATCACTATCAACCCTGGAGCTCAGAGACAGCAGTACTAACCACTGTATCATTCTGACACCCCAAGATGACTGAACTCTGCCATTATATAATGCCTGTCACTGGCACATGTTGTAGTGTCAGAGTATGCTGCTAGTAGATGTTTTAGTATCACGGTGTCCACCCTATAATGATGACTGCCTCATGGTGAATGCACCTGATCTCATTTTACTTTGAAGCAGAGTCTAACTCGGTGAAGTGGCAAAAGAATATACAGAGTAGTGGAACTGGTTATAAAACGAACAGAAATTACAGCACTCAGTCTAATAAAGCAGATGTACAAACTTAGCTGCATACACTTAAGCATTTAAATCTCACACAATCTTTTACGTTTCAAACCTTACGAGTATTAAGTTGACAAAGGTTTTAGGGCAGGCAGAATAATGTGCTGTGTAGTAGAGGGGCAATGGGGCAGTTAACACAAAGCAATGTTGACTGATTTATGCACACCAAAATGACATTACAAAACTATGCTAAACATCATATTCTACTGCTATTTTAAAATGTTCTTCTGTTTGACAATTAAGAAACTATTTCACAGCTTTTATGTGGTGCTGTTCCTTTGATGGTATGCCACATGCTAATGTGATTATATCTGGGCAACCATCTGAGTTGGTTTTAATTTCCTATTTTCAGTCAGTTTTCATATTATATTTGCTACAGATATATTTTAAATAAATGAACTTTCTTCCTCAATTTAAAAACAACCTTAAAATATTTTAAACAACAAGTACTTATGTACACATCTTTAAAAGCTAAGTCTGTCAGCCGACTCCACTGGTGTACAGGGATAAAACTCTGATTACATCACAGGCAATCTGTGTTCAGTTAGGGCAGTGATGGTGAACCTATGACACGCATGTCAAAGGTGACACACTAGCGTTCAACACCCGAGTTACCAAAGAAACTGCTTTTGCATCATTGCTCATGTGAAATGCATTCAATTATTTTGTGCCAGGAGCCAGTTCAGCAATACTGCTGCAGAGGTAAGGAAGTTACTAACCTCAAAGACTATTTTACTTTAGAAAATGTATATCAATTCACATTCGTTTTTTCTGTCACTGTCTCAAATTAATATCCTAGTAGTTTAAAACTGTCCACGTCTCTTATTTCTAGATCTGTTCCTGATTCTGTTGACATTTATCCCTGATGTAGATAACGATGAGAGCTATGCTGTTTTATTTTCATTTATTTATTTATTTGGGGGGGGGGGGGGTGACACACCAGCAGATTCAAGTTAGGCATCTTGTGAATTTTTGAGATGCTGAGCCCAAAAGGTTCGCCATCACTGAGTTAGGGGAACTAGTACCTGCTGGAACTGGTGTGGGTGGATGGGCATACCTAGCCTCAGGAGACAGGGTAAGATCAGGGCTATCCTATACCATAATTCCTTGAAGCTGGAGCAATGATACATGTGGTCAGTCCTGCGGCAAGCATTCAGCTCATCTAGCTGTGAACATGGTAACCTTCCTCAGAGCTGTATATAAAAACATGCATATGAATCTGGAGGTGTAAGGGCCTGAGGAAGCTCTGGTGAAAGTGTTTTCTTAAATATGGTTCTATAGTGGATACTCATGGTGTATTCCCATGCTTGAATTTAACCTTTTTTTGTGTTAATAATAAAAATCTAAATAAAAACCTTTTAACTAATAATAGAAGTTCCACAGGCTGCTGAGCTGATGAACCCTTATGGGTTCTTCAGGGATATTCCAATAAGGGACTGAGATTGGCTCCTTGTTTTTCCAGCTCTCAGATTTTCCTCTAAATAGGCTCCCCTGGATCATCCCACCACTGTCTGTAAGCAAGCAATAATGCCCAATAGGGTGTGTGTTACTATGTAAATAACGCACACCCAGGTTATTCTGGGACAAGATGCCACAGGATTCACGCCTCTACACACCCTTGAAAAGGCGTTATTTACACAGTAACATACACCTTAGAGGGCAGTATTGTGCTTAGAGAATGGGCTGTCTGTAAAATTGTTTTACTTACTTTTTTAATTTTTTTTTTTTTATGTAAAATAGTTCCTCCATCTAATATTTCAAACTTGCTGTAGTATTTGTAAATTGTGTTGAAGGAAGTATTTTACATCCAAAATATACGATTTTCAATACTTACCTCATTTTTTGGTCCTTTACACACAAAAATTTGTGGTCTGTTAGCAATCATTTGGGATTGAAGTCAATAAATAATGACATACATTTCAATCTCAGACTATATTTCCTTCTGAAAATGCATACTAACACAAATGCTGTTATTCTAGCAACTTTCTAATTTTATAAGAGCAGTATTTAAAATCTGTTTCTATTTTTGAGCCTTTCTCCTCCATTCAGTTTAGTCTTTATCCAGATTTCTTGCGCTAAAAGGTTGAGAGGTATGCATATCTCAACTGCTGTTGCCACCACTCAGTCTATCTCTCACACAAAAACAGTTCCTCTTTCATGCAAGTATGCATACACACACATGCAGTCAGAAACATAAACACAGAAGCACACACAGACACTGCTTAGCAAGTGTAAAATAATGCCTATATCAATCTCACTTTCATGCATGCATACACGCACGCAGACAAACACACTTACATTTTTCTATTTTTTAATGTTATTTATTTTATTTATTATTATTTATTTTACATATGTTGACAGAGAGTAGGCTGACTGAGCTGCAAACAGCCCTTTTTCAGCAGAGGCCTGGGGAGAAAAGCTCCACAACAAGGTACGACACAAAAAGGGCAATTACAGAGATAATTACAACATTTGCTGGTATTAACAACCTTGTACAAGTTACAAATATTTAAAGATAATCATTCATAATGCAGGTAATGTGAAATACAATTATATTCTTACAGTAAATAGATTGCTAGTTCAATAAAAAAACATTAGTTAATTACTAGAGTTGATTGAGGGGAGGTTTGTAGGAGTTAAGCTAAGGGACAGGAAAAAGTAAGTTAGACAAAGTGATAGGCAAGGTAAGGAAATAATGATTAAAGCTGAGCAGAATGAAAGCCAAAGTTAGGGAAGTGGTCAAATAAAGGGCAAATTATATAGGGGAGGACAGTTTATGGGGGATGTGTGCAGAGGCAGGACCAGAGTGTTTTTAAGTACTCCTTTGCAGCTGATTTGATTTTTTTGGGTTGAGTTATTAATCTGATTTGGAGTGGGAGCTTGTTCTAGGCAATGGTACGATGATAGCTATAAAGGTTACTACCCATTTTAGTCCTAGGTTTGTGGATAAATAGTAAATCTTGGTCAGAGCTGTGAAGCAATCGAGTGGGGGAATAGTGAGAAATACAGGAGGACGGGCTAGGGCAGTAGAAATGTTGATATAATATAAAATGTATAATCTGGAACTGAGAGAGAAGAAGCAGATTGGGTAGTTCCAGCCAGTTTAAGTGAGACACAGAGATGAGTTTTATAACTATCTTGGGCAGAGAATCTAGCTATCTTGTTATAAGTTGAGTTAAGTTTTGCTAGGAGTGAGGTGTTGAGGTTTGTGAGCATTTGAAAACCATAGAGAAGACTGGGTAACAGACAGGTATAAGACAGGGTCACTTTAGATTTTTTGGTGAGAAACTGTATTTCTGTAAAGCAGGCCTAATTTGTGACGGGTCTTCCTGATGCAGTTATTAATGTGCAAGTCAAATGTAAATTGATCATCTACAGTGACACGTAAGAGTTTGGTACTGGTTTCAGCTAATATTGGAGTTTTATTGAGAGACATTATAGTTAAAGTAGATTTGAGATGGGTAAGAGTTTTTGGGAGAAAGAGGAGTTTTTTTTTTTTTTTTTTTTTTTTTTTTTTTTTTTTAAGTGTTTAGGATACGTTGGTTGGTGGTAAGCCAGGACTCCACTAAGAGACGAGATCAGAGGGAGAGTTAGAGATAGTAATTACTGTAGAGTCGTCTGCATATTGTAAAAGAGATGATTGGGGCAAGAAGTATACAGTAGACTGTAAAAATATTAAATAGCAGTGGACCAAGGAAGGAGCCTTTACACTTGCTAAACACCAAAAATGCTGCTTAGTTAGTCTAAAATAATGGTGTCTGTTAGCTTTGTTACAGATTTTCTACTCCAGCTTAAAAATCTACACACACAGAAATTCTCTTGAAAAGCCTACCTAAACACCAGAGACCTCTAAAACACGAGTGTTACAACTAACACACTCCCCACAGCACCCACGACACATAGCAACACCAGTGTCTCACTCACCAAGCCCGCAAGGTGAAACACTCAAAAAACAAATTTTCTTGTCACTGGAGACACGGATGTCCCACTCACCAAGATGGACAAGGAGAAAGTCATAGCCAGCTGCCTGTCTGTTGCCAGGATCCCTCAGATCACGCATGCACTCAGGTCTCTCGGCAACAAGTACCATTATGACAGTGTCATAATTCAATTGTTGGTGTGAACGACCTGAGAGGTACTGTATTGGGACTATATGAAGAGAAACATGGTTGAGCGCTCTCTTGATTATGTGTCCCAGGTAGGTATGTCCCTAGCCTTGAAAAGTATGCTACCCCCTCACCCAGAATGATGCCGCAGGATAAACAAAAAAATTATTTCAATACTTGGCTTAGTTTGTGGTGTCATTCAATGGGGATCCAGTTCCTGTCAGCCTGGGAAGTCATAATCGACAAACTTCTCTACTTTGCCAGAGATGGTTTGCATCTGACAACATTAGGCTTTCGGCTGCTGGCAAAGGCTCTTGCCTTCCCCATTGTGCCTTTTTTAGGCTCAAAAACAACATTGCCAATGTGAAATTAGCCAACCAGAACAAAACAAGGGTCATGCTGTTAAATGCTAGGAGCTTAAACCAAAAGCTGTCCTCTCTGGAAGTGATTCTATCTATAAGATGCAGATGTCTGTGCAGTCATAGAAACCTGGTTCAAGGCCTCAGAGAATACCCTGGCCTTGCAAGCCTACAATGTCTTCCACATCTTTAGACCACAAAATGAATGTGTGAAAACCAAAGGAGGCAGTATTTCTATCTATATTAGGCTTAAATTAACCTCTAGTCCAGCTAGATTTGACAACTCCATGTGGAGTTACTCCAAGTCCAGGTTACGGTGGGTAAGACCCCCATTCAAGTCATACCCAGTTATAGCTCCCCCACCATGGGTCACAATGCCCACGAAGCCTACTTGACCAAACTGGAGATGATCCAAATTTTATCAAACACTCTGGTTATGGGGGATTTCAATTATTCCACCACCAACTGGGAAACCTACACTAGCCCCAACTCACTAGCACAAAAGTTCCTTGACTTTGTTAGTTCAAATACCCTGAAACAAATTGTTCATACCCAGACAAGAGGAACAAATATTCTAGATCTGGTCCTCACTAATATGACAAACAGATGCACTGCCGCAACGGTCAGACACTCATTTAGTTAAATCTGAAAGTCACCTTCAAGCTGGCACTAACACCAGAACTCACAAAGGGTGAAATCAGACTAAAAAACGTTACCAAGGCAAACTATACCCTCCTAGGCGAAGGCATAAATGCATTTCAAGCCTCACTCCAAGCTGGAGGTGGTAACTGTGACAAAGCTTACACAAAAGCCCTGCAGAATCACTTGCATAAGTGTATAAACTTGGCTTTACCAGAAAGAATCAAAGCTAGAGGTCCAAGTAAAATAGCTGCCATGGTGGACATCCAGCATCAACAAACTTTACAATAAATGCAAAAATTCGCTGTCCAAGAAAACAAAGGCAAGATCCCAACAATGGAAAAACACCTTCCTCAGCCTCAACAGGCAAATAAGACAACTTGTCAAATCCTGTAAGGGCTCCTTTAAGAGAAACTTAGGAAATACAGCCAAGATAACCATAATGCCTTTTACAGCTACGTACTTAGCCTAAAAGGTAGGACCCAAGCATGTGCAGAATTAGTGACCAACAGTATCACACACACTGACTGCACAGAGATAGCAAGCCTGCTAATGGATCCTCGTAACTTATCACAAACCTTCCCCCAAACTTCCTTCCCACCCTACATATCTGAAGAGCAAGTCCTTAAAGCCTTGTCCAAGGCAAAAAAACACAGTCTCTATGGGACCAGACGACATCCCAGGCTGTCTTCTAAACAGGCTAAAACATGAACTAGCATCACCATTAAGTATCCTTTTCAATCACAGGCTTTGTTCCTGTAGAATGGAGAACAGCAACAGTTATTCCCCTCCACAAAGGTGGCCTAGCAACAGACCCAAGGAATTACAAACCCATAAGCCTGACCAGCCTCATCTGTAAGGTCATGGAACGTATCATTATGGACCTAATAAAGACATAGGTGACCTCCAAACTCTGGATCCTACCCAATTCAGCTTTGTCAAGGACAGATCTTGACTGTTAAATCTTGAGGACTTCTTTGAAAATGTGCCCAGGGCTGTTGACAAGGGCGAATATGTGCACAGAGCATATGTAGACTTGGCAAAGGCTTTCGACACAATCCCACATTCAGGCATTACCGATAAACTTAAACTGAATGTAAACCCCTTCATTGTAGGATGGGTTGCAAACTGGGTCACAAATCAGAAACACACTATCAAAGTGGATGACGCCACATCAACCAGCAGACCTGTTACCAGCGGGGTGCCACAGGAGACAGTGTTGGGCCCCAAGTTGTTTGGTATATATTTCTCAGAAGTTCAGGTCAAAAATAAGGGGTTGTGGCTGACCAAGTTTGCAGATGACTGCAAACTAGTTGCAATCATTGACTCCCCAAATGATGTCAGTATATTCCGGGAGGGTCTCACACAGACCAACAACTGGTTTATTAGTCACAGTCTCAAACTGAATGCAAAAGAAATACATCATCATTCCCTTCACACTATCAAATCAACAACAATACCCTAAGTACCCACAAAACAGTAAAAGACCTTGGATCACAAGCTGACTGTAACCTTAACTTCGACCACCATATGTCTACTGTAGTAAGGAAAGCTTTTTTTGTAGCACACTTGATTAGTAAATATGGCCTGTGACTTAAATAGGACATGTTGGAGGGAAAAATTTATCTCCCAGAAACTGCCGCATCTTTGGAATAGGCTACCAATTCATGTGAAACAGAGCACCTCTATGACACTGTTCAAGAGGAACCTGGATGGTGGATGAGGCATCGAAATTACCACGGATAGCACCCACAACTCTCCTAGACATGGGCAGTCATCAATAAATGCAATCTTGGGTACTGACTAGAATTTTCATGGTTTTACATTGGGATGAAACGGCTAGGCTTAAAATGACCTCCAGGTCAATAGCCTAGTAATCTCCTATGATCCTATGATATGCTGTCATTAAGCGGTGGACTTGTTTTTCAGCAGCAGCATTACCTGTACATTAACACCCTGCTGGCGATATCTGTTCTCCAGTCAGAGTGGTGATGAATAGGCTGCCATTCTCTGACTTTAAAAAACTGGCCTGTAGAATGCAATGTATTAGAACAAGAACACTTATCCATCTACCTACTTAGCGGAATAAACTACTTGAAATTTCAACAAGGTGTAAGACATTCCTCTCACAGGGAGGGCATCAAAGATAGTGACTTGCATATGCTATCTAGCATGATTTTATCTGGACTAATCCTTTGTACTCTGTTTACCTTTACCCTATGTACTGCAGAAGGCAGCAATTCTAGGTACACTGTAGGTGCAGAGAAGAGCACTTCTGGCTAATCTCAACGACTGAGCAATACTATCTTCATGAACTCGAATCATACCCTGACTTGGAAATGTGGTCCATTCCCATTATATTGTAAGAAACCTGAAATATCTGGAGAAATGGAAAAGGATTAAACTACCCCATCAAATGTAAGTTAACCTAAACAAATAACAAGAGGCAAAATCTCCATACACTTTGTATGCATGCATGCTGAATCCTCATACACACCCTCGTCCACTAATGAGGACTACAAAAGGCACAGTAAGTGACATTTCTCCACAAGTACTATTTGACTAGGTAGACTGAATGTATCGGAAATCAGCAAAATGGTCACCAGCCAAGCAATTAAGTGCTTCCTGGAGATGTATAAAAATGTAGTGGGACTTGGGTCTACATAAGAGACTTAATATTTTAAGGGATCACAGATTAAGAGGAACCTCTGGACACTCAGTCATCATGATTTAACATACCGTGAAGGTATAAAGGATTAAAATGGTGAGACTCTAACAAAGGATGAAAGAGACAATTCAGGCAGGAATCTTACTGGGTATATCAGTGTGCTACCCTGCAGAAACATTCCTTTACAAAACAGACTAGGGTTGGAGGAGTAAAAAATCAGCACTTGGTAGAAAGCTGCTAACCCAATATGTGTTCACTGGACCTATTTCTGCATACAGGTTTAGTTACAGCTAGTGTGTTAAGGAGGACACAGTGCATCTTTCAGGAGCCCTTCACTTTGCATCCTCACAACATAGTGATGACTGAGGGCAGTGGACAACATTATCAGGAATTGTTCAGACAGATACTACCATATAAACTGAATGTGCCATTAAATCTACTAAGCCCAGATTATTTATGATGCCTCTGGCATGTAACATGGATCTCTCTGTCTCTTACCTCCCTTCTAAGACTCATTCCATGACTGGAACTCTTGTCTACTTTTCTTTATTTGGATAAACCTAAACAAAAGCAAATGCCACTACTTTTAGAGCTCAACATTTTGTCTATGTAGTGTTTCCCTTCTGTCTCTCTTGAGCACCAAGTCCTCTACCAATGGATCTTGAGCCCATTCATTTCTTCTCCAAATCTATATCTTGTGAGAGCCAACCACAGCCTATGTGCCTATCTCCTGGTATCCATCTGCTGCCAGGAGATTACACCTTTGTCTTTGTGGCTGAACGGACTGATCAAGTTTTCATGATGCATCCTAGTTGTCCTCATGCTGGGGAATTACCTCCTCCTAGCAGCTTACCTCATGTAAGATATAGACTATAGGTGCATTTCTGTATGTACCTAAACCTTATCACTATGGGGACTTCCAATGACCCTCTATTGGTGCATGCAAAATCTTTCACACATGTAGACAAGGGCTAAAAGCTCATGCTTGGGAAGCAACAGCCCATGTCACCCCAATTACTGCATCTGTTTATATGCAAGCCTCTACCTGTAGAGTACACCAGCTGGCCCAGAACAACCACAACCTCCACACAGGACAGGTAGTGCCAGAAGTCACTCAGCCCAGCTGTTACAGAACCACTACATGAATTCAGGCCATGTGCATCACAGCTCCCCCCCCCATGCCACAAAGCCAGAAACACAGATTAAAATTTTAAAACAAATTTTACTGCCTTTAATTTGAGGATGTTTTCCTGAAATACACTAAAGACCTGAATAACACACACTTGCAAACACTTTTTACTACTTTCATAACTAAGTGAAAGTGAAACAATGGCCTAAAGTGACTTAGAAAACATTTAACTGAGGTTTGGGTTTACCTTATTTCAACAGTGTAAGATTTGACAAGTCAGAAACTGTGAATAATTTATCCACAATCATTCATTACTATTCCACTACAACAGGATTAGAATCTAACAATACGCATCTTAAATGCTTATATCATGCCAAGAACAGCTCTAACTACAGCATTCTGATAATCTCCAACATGTAGCAAATGCTTCAGCTTTTTGCAGCTAAGCAGGTAACTGGGGTCATACCACTGTTGACAATATTCAGGAGGAAGGATGTCTAAATAGTTTATTTTGGAGACTGGTAGCTGTAACCTCTAAGCACTACAAAGTCTACTGTATGTACGATGCAGTTTGAGCTGGTAACACTGTAGTTATTATCTGATTTACCAAACCTGAGTTACTGTCACTTTACAATGGAAGTGGAGATGGAGGAGGGTGACGAGGGGGTTCATTACCACCACCCGGAAATGATTTGCAGGTTACACAGGGCATATGTAACACAGCAAATGAAAGACGTGGAGAGCAAGATACTGATAAGACAATCTACTTCTTAAGAATCATCACTGGAAGCCTATTTTCACTGTCGGAAGGGAGCAGCTAAATTTAGTGCACCAGGTTAAAACTATGACTTACTACTAGTAACAACAACAACAACAACAACAGTAGCAACCATTTGTTAACCAAGTAGGCCCACTGGACGTAACAGTTCCTTTTCACGGGTGACCCAGGAACAATGCCTGGTTAAGTGAGTTGTTCAAGTTCCCATGGTAGGCAAATGAGGACTGAGGGAGTCAAAGTCCATACCACATGAAATACAGCTCACAGCCTTAACCCTCTGTAAAACTGCGGACTTCAAGATTAAGCAAATCAAATTAGAGGATGAATGAGGCGCATTTTGTCTACACAGACTTTCTGGTGGCAAATTTTGTCTACACAGACTTTCTGGTGGCAAATTCGGCCATAAGCTGCAGCTGACTATAAAGAAGAACGGGATACAACAAAACTGTTACATGCATATTAACTACTATTTTTAGTACATGCTGGCTACACATGACCACAAGCAGGATATGCTAAAGGCCTGCTACTACTGTGCAATGCAAGCAATTCAAAACAAAGGCTACAGCACCAAAGCTGGCCAAAGATTCTCAGTGAAAAAGTACATTTAAAAAAGATTATGTTTCTCCAAATCCACAGAGTGCTTAGAAGTCAGTCTTTGGAAAACAGAAGTAGTTCTAAACGGAGAATATAAACAAACAAAACTGTGGCACCCATGTGTTACACAGAGAATTCATTCACTGCCATTTTATTACCAAAAAGTTCACGTGAGCACTTTGTCTTGTTCTGCTTCTGTAATTTAAGCAGTTCATGACATAAAATAGAGGAGACAAACTTCTTTCACACTTGAACCACTGCTAATGTTCAGCTTTAAACTCATTAGTGCTAACCACACGGGTACATGTTTGGGGTGAGTATTTAAGCAATTTTTCAAAAGTACAAGACTACTGAACCCAAAATTAAAGCTACACACACTGTTAAATAGCCTATCCCATGGTTAAAACAGTCCTGGAAACTATGAGTTGGCCAACAGAAAAATTAAAATAAATAAATAAAAAACAAACACACACACACACACACACACATACACACACACACAGATAGATGACAGCAACCAGATAATACTCTGTAAGCTTCAACTGGAAAAACAAAGAATTAAATGCACAGAGTCTGCATCAAAGATTTCGGGAAAAGCACCCACACCAATTTTCTGCCATCTGGAAACTCCACATCACATTAATATGAGTGGAAAAAATTACATAAAAAATGTCAAAGTCAGAAAATTAGAATAATGCTGATTGCATTTCTAAATATGCTGCACAACTCCGAACTATCTTTATTTCAGCATACATCAAGCCAAATCAACAATGGCCTACAGAAGGCTCCCATGTAAACCACTGAGTTGCAACACAACAAAGGTGCAGCTAGACATGCACAAACCAGTTATCGCTTCAACCACATGTAGAAAACAAAAGAAGCATCTTTTTCAGAGGGCAAACTTTCCTGCATCCCCACACCCCTTTATTTAAACATTTAATCCATTGTTAC
Organism: Protopterus annectens; assembly: GCF_019279795.1. Classification (NCBI taxonomy): domain Eukaryota; kingdom Metazoa; phylum Chordata; order Ceratodontiformes; family Protopteridae; genus Protopterus; species Protopterus annectens. Next base: position 469,203,388 of record NC_056726.1, read on the forward strand.
ACAACCATGGAGACACGACAAAACAGTGAGTCACTGTCAGTGTTAAGTGAAGGAGCACTGACAGCTCCTCTCTGAAAATCAGCATTTCATGATCTGCAACTCATCCAAACAGTATCCACAAGTTGTAACCTCATCCACATAGAACTCTAACCACACCTAGTTTTGGCACGCTATCCCCATCACCATTAAGGAAATCAACTCAAAAAGCACTTCTTCACCCAAACCAAATGTTCCTTCTTCATCACAACACATCACTTAACACACTATCCCTATCTCCTTTACAAGTTTCTTCTCTTATGATTCAGTGAAGACTGACCCGCTTTAGAAACGAACATCTATACTGTACACTACACTGTACATTGCACTGTGCTTGCTCACTAGAATGTATATACATATTTTTTCTATGTAATTAGACTCTGTTACTGCTTCCATTCCGATTTGTTTTTGTTTGTGAAGCATTTTGTATTTCACTCTTGAGTGAGCCAGAAAATTGGTCAACAAATATATGGTAGAGAAGTACCTACATGAAGTACTCCTCAACCAACTAATGTGTGTGTGTGTGTGTGTGTGTGTGTGTGTGTGTGTGTGTGTGTGTGTGTGTGTGTGTGTGTGTGTGTGTGTGTGTGTATGTGTGTGTGTGTGTGTGTGTGTGTTTGTGAGCTGGGGAGGGGGTGGATTAATCTTGGACTTGGTTTTGTTGAGTGGAAATGGAGAGACTATCTCAAATTTTGAAGTGGGCGGCCAGAAACAAGTTAAACACAATGCTGAACCTAAAGTGATTTAATTCACCCTCTGTAACATACTATCAAATGTGAGAATTATGTACTGAAAACTATATGATCTGTCTCTAATTTTAATCTGACAATAATGTACATCATCTTGGGGCTTTTGACGTCTCTGTTTACCTGTTACCAACTTACATCAAGATATTATGTGCTGGAAAGGGTTGTAAGACAGTCAACAAATCAAGTGACTGGCATTAAGTAATTTCATGAAGTTGGCAGATGTGTTATGAACATGATCAGGTTTAGAGATGATTTTTAAATGTCCACTGCATTCTTCCTAGAGATTAAACTAGTGTAGGGGGTGAGGGAAAAGAGACAAAGGATATCACAAGAGGGCAATAACCAATAATGACATAAACTTCTCTCACTACATAGCACTTAAACACAACATAAGCAAACTGTATGGCATGGATATCAGGTGTTAACATACTTAATTCTGTCAGCCTTTCTTACAAGGCATGACTGTATATTGCAGCAGAAATAACACTTCAGTTAACTTTACAGGATAACGTAATCACTGCTTATTCTGAGGCTGTAATATTTCCATTACTAAAATATATACTAGCTGAACCTTCTAACAAATTTCTGCTAGATATTTTTCCCATCACTTTATATGTGGGAATCTGCCTGTTCCATTCAATTGTCCTATCTAAGAAACTTCTGCTAGATATTTCTCCCATGAATTTACAAATGGGAATCTGCCGGTTCCATTCAGCTGTTACAAAAGAGATTTACTCCTTAGATTCCATGCTCACCAGAAGTGTAGATGGCTCAATCAATGCTCTGTGCTGATACCACGAGCTATTGCCCCACCCCCTCAACTTGAAGTGAAGAGGGAAAAAAAAAAAAAAGCACTTCCCTATAATAACCCAACTAGTGAATTAGATCACAACATCCACTGAGAAAAAAAAAAAAAAAACTAACATTCCTTCTACTGGCAGATACATACCAGTCAGCAAACTAAATACAGGTTTATATCCTGCATGTATGGAGGACTATAATATTCCTGTATTAGTATGTTGTTGTATCTTTCGGCTTTTCCTGGTTAGGGGTCGCCACAACGGAACTCCGGTCCGCTAATGACTGGCAGTAGATTTTTACATACTGGCTTGCCAGGCCTGACGCACAACCTTCAACGAAGGTACACCCATTCACGCATGTCTCCACACAGAAGACGCTTTAGCTGAGAATCGAACAGCACAAAGTTTTACTGTGAGGTGACAACGCTACCGCAGCACCACCACCGATTAGTATAAAAAAAAAAGACTTCATTTAAAGTGCAGCAAACAGCTGCTACAGTTTATACCCTGCCTGCAGAGAGCTCTACAGCACAAAAAAAAAAGTATTCATTTGAAATGTAGCAAACAGTTGCTACAGTTTATACCCTGCCCGCACAGCACGCTATGGCACTTGTGTATTAGTTAACAAAAAAAAAAAAAAGTCTTCATTTTAAACTGCAGCAAACTGCTTGTTACAAATGTAGCAAACAGTTGTCCTAGTTTGGACCACACACAGAATGGGAATGCTGCAGTGCTCAGGTTTGAGTGGAAATGCAATACTGACTTTTAAAAGCTGGTATTGCACAGAATAATGATTTGGATGATGGATGACCAATCACACTCACCCAACACTGCATCTGGGGTCATTGCCCCTCTTGCTTTGCCCTAGCTACGCTTCTGGTGTTCACTATAAGGATGGCAGAACAAAAAGTGTAATCCAAACTGCTACTGTTGCTGCATGCGTGACCCTCCACCAAATCAAGGAACTTCAGTGTGTGTGTGTGTGTGTGTGTGTGTGTGTGTGTGTGTGTGTGTGTGTGTGTGTGTGTGTATATATATATATATATATATACACACACACACACACACACATATATATATATACACACAAACACACACACACATATATATATATATATATATCTATATATATACACACACACACACTAGAGATATATATATATATATATATATATATATATATATATATATATATATATACAGAGAGAGAGAGATCCAGGTTTGCTTATTGTAAAGCAATATGCTGAAAGTCATAATACTAAATGTACAATGCTGAAATATCACAATGATGAAACATAAAAATGTTGAAATCAAATTATCTGTTACCCTACATATACAGAGAGCTGGATGCCCCACCCCCTTACAGGCCCATGTCAGTGCTAATTTCAAAGTTTCACTAACGGGAATGACATTGCTTGATGAATAGCTATGTACTGAAGCAGTGCATGCATGTAGTACATGTATGTTACTAATAGATATTCCAAGTAAAGTTTCAACAGTTTGACATTTCGGGATTTTGCATGTAGTATTTTGACTTTCAGCACATCACTGTTTAATAGGTTGTCATACAACCATATGTAGACTACATATGCTATTCAATGACCTTGTAACAATACACATCCCAGCTGGAACTCAGGAAAAAGAATATGAGTTATTCAATAAACTGAAGAATATTTTAAAAGCAAATGCAATAGGCAGGTACATCCAAATTCCACCTGCCTAGAGAATAGCCCCATTCTCTGAACTGGCCAACTAAGATAATGAGAAGTTTTGGATAACCATAGAAAATCTCAGGCTATATGTCCTGGACAAAACGCATTTATGGGCACTTGTTTCCACAATAGTAAAGGAAGGTCATATGCTACATAAAGTTATCAGTAGATTATGTCTGAACACTCCACCTTATAAAGGAAAGAGTTACAGTGGTTCATATAGTGGGTGATCTTTTCCAGGGATGCTCAGCTCAAATATCATACCTTTAATTACATTTACTGCACTGTTAGTTTTTCCTGGAAAACAGCAATCCCTAAGCTTGCTAATAACGGTCACTTTACTTGAATAGACAGCAACCAAAAACATGCTACATTTCAGAAAACAAAAACAATGCGTCACTTTTAGCCAATAACAAAACACACTTTGTAGCAGTGAGTTCAATGAAAATACTCAGCTTGTACAAAGATGGACTCGCACTGTTTTTCTCAGTGTCCTCTGTCTCTGTTTTGCAGTGCAGTACTGTGTAGAATACATTCTCTCTCCTACATGCTTAATTAAATAAGCAACTATTTATAAACTCTCGGATAAACAGAAGTTCCAAATCTCCTGAGACAATGCAGCAATTGTCTCGTACTCTGACAACGTTTTTAATCCTTAAAGAAACAAACACAGTATGCTCCAGTTGAACACACACTTTCTTGGACTCTTAAAAAGTAGCTTATTTACAAGTTTGTCAAAAAAACACACTTACTTTATCCCACACACACACAATTCAACACTCACATACACCTTCTTAAGCTGAAACATTTAAACCTTTCCAAACCTCAAAGGCCTCCTAAGACATACCTATCCTCAGCAGTCAATAAAGCACATACAGAAAACACCACCTAACACCACACAAGCTTACACCCAGTGGTCCCAAAGAACATAAAGCAAGCAAACACTTTATCCAACAGTCTTGTCACAGGGGACACTATTATACCACACACAGATACTTCTCCCACCAGGCTGGAGAGAGACAATAACATTTATCTGCCTATCTGGAGCTAGAATCCATAATATATCAGAGACATTATAGATCTCCCTGAATATGTGTTGCAGACAGGTATGTACCTTGCATTGACAAGCATTCTATCCTCACCTAGGATGATGCCACAGTATGGACAGAAAACGAGCGACTAACAATTGGCTTTGTTTCTGATATCACTTCGGGGGGATCCAAGAGCTATCAGCATGGGAGGATATACCTGCCTCCCTGGGCTTTCAGATTTTGGCTAAAACTTTATCCACCCAATGTGAGCTTTTTTTTTTTAGGAATGTCAAAATGACAAAACTACCAACACAGCAAAAAAAAAAAAAAAAAAAAAAAAAAAAATCAAAGAAACCTTAATGTGCTGCTGCACAATGCTAAGATCCTAAACAAGGAACTCCATGCCCTACAACCGCTCCTCACTCTGGAGAATGCAGACATCTGTGCTGTTACTGAGACATGGTTTAAAGCCACAGAAAGTACCCCAGAAGTGCAAGCTTACAGTGCCTTCCACACATTTAGACCAACAACAATACAAACAGGGACTAAAGGCTGAGGTGCCTCAATTTATGTTAGCAACAAATACAGCTTCAGATTAAACAGGATAAAGCCTGTAAAGTTCATCCAAGTCCACATCTCCACATAGGCAAGGTTCGGTACCATACCTTGAACAGCTACAGATCACCAACTATGACCAACAAAGCTCACAACTTGTACCTGGACCTAATGGAGCTGCTCAACATCCAAACACCCTACTCGTGGCAGACTTTAATTATCCCATATAGACCGGTAAATGTACACTGCCTATAACTCACAGCCAAAATATTTCCTGGACTTTATCAACACAAACACCCTGGACCAGATAGTGCGCACTCCAACCAGGGAATCAAACATACTGGACCTGCTACTCACCAACATGGGAGAGCACTGCACCCCCCCCCCCCCGTCATATCTTTATTGGTGAGGTCGGATCACAAAGCTGACTCCCTTGAAATTAAAATCAACCCAGAAAACCCAACTGGTGGAATACTAACCTTAATAGGGTATATAACAAAAGAAAAAAAAGTCATCACCAAAATCAGAAAACAGCAACTCTCACAAAGACAAGAGCCCACTGATTCAATTAAAGAAGAAACTACAAGGTCTAATAAGGTCCAACAATGCCAATTATGAGGGCAGGATAACCTTTTAGTCTAAGGACAATCACAATGCCTTCTTCAGCTATGTCAGAAACCTTAATGGTTACACACAGCAGTGTGCAGAACTGGTGGTAAATGGCACAACTTTCAACCAGGGTGACATAGCAAATCTCCCATCTGATAAATTTAGTTCGAACTTCACCCCACCACATTACCCCCTGTGAAATCTTGGCATATCCCTCACAGCTATCAAATTGAAGCAAGTCCTGAAGGTGCTCACAAAGGCCAAAAACATTGTTTTAGTGGGCCCCAACAATATCTCCAGTTGCCTCCTAAATAGCCTCAAACATGAACTAGTGTGACCACTATAGGCACTATTCAACTATAGCTTCAAAACAGGTCAAGCACTGAATGAATGGAGGGCCACAACAGTCATCCCTCTACACAAGGGTGGAATAGGAACTGACCCTGGGGACTACATGCCCATCAATCTGACAAGTCTAATATGCAAAGCCATGGAACAAATTATCTTGGAAATGATCAACAAGGACATTGGCAAGTTACAGACATTTGACCTATCCCAGTTTCGCTTTGTCAAGAGAAGGTCTTGCCTACCTAACCTGGTAGACATCTTCAAGAGGGTCACCAAGGCTAAGAATGAGGGAAAATAGGTGCATGCCATCCATCTCAACCTGGCCAAGGTAATCAATACAATATCCCACTCAGTTACTGTTGACAAACTCTCAGAACTAGGCATAAATTCTTACATAACTCACTGGAGTGCTGGCTGTCTCATAGATAAGACCCAAAAAGTCAAGACTGGTGAGACCACTTCCACCAGGACACTGGTTACCAGTGGAGTACTTTTGATATCTGTGTTGGGCCTGCTCCCGTTTGGCATCTACTTCTCTGAAGTCAAGGCTAATGCTGAAATTCTCTGGCTCACCAAGTTTGTACAGCTATCACAGACTCACCCAGTACAACATTCTACAAGAGGGTTTGACACAAATGATTGGTGCCAGAGCCACAAATTAGAACTCAGTGTGAAGAAATGCATTACAGAGCCCTTTGGGAAGTCGTTCACCCGAGCTAATTACTCCATTTATAAAAGCAGTCCTAAGACTTGAGCCTGTAGGGATTTGGGAACATATGCATATTGTAATTTACCCTTCAACCAACATTTAGCCAAGATAGTAAGAAAATCATTCTATGCTGTCTAACTCATGAGCAAGGGTATGGAATTCAGGTCCAAGGTAGTTATAATACCACTCTACTTGGCCCTTATCAGACATTATCGAATATGATACCCCCTTTGGCATGCAACTAACCAGACATCTGCAACAGTTGGAATGTCCTGAAAGGTTTCTCACCAGAAGAATCCTGGGCCATGAATACTCTATCCTACGTAGATTGTCTTAAGGTCCTATCTCTTTACTCAGTCTCCTACAGGTAACTGAGAGGCGATCTTTGATATATATATATATATATATATATATATATATCTGTCTACATAGAAGGCATACTCAGACCCAGCTCTGAGGGATATCTTGCACATCTGCGAATAAACAGCACCAGAAACACTAGATCCAAGGACCTGAATTTGCCTGCGACACAAATAAAAAACATGCTGGAGGGACCTATATGTGCCTCAAAGTATCCTTGCACTATGAAAGTGCAACCTTGTTCATTTGATGGGAAATCATACAGTCACTCCCAGTTTGACCCCAATGTCTCTGATGGACAGTGGCCGAAAGTAAATTTACTAATCCCAAACATACCCCCACCCCCACAACATAACCCTTAGCTACCACCTTACTAACATACCCTCATCATATGGGTGTCCAGTGTACTCAAGTCAAAAACTGGGCTGGGTTTCACACCTAGGTTTATAAAGACCCTGGTGGTCAATAGCAAAGTACAAACTTATGAACCTATAAACCACCTTAACTGGCCCAAGGTCTCAGTGGCAGAATGATGTCCTCCCTCCAAGTATGACTTTATGTAAAATAACTCCATTTTAGCATAGTTCTTAACAAAATGACCAAACTGAGAACATGCATAACATTCTAGCTGCCTCAGTCAAAGCACAGCCCATCTTTCATAGAGTCTTCCTTGACGTCTGTATTTAATCATTCTTCAGTTTTACCCCAAAGGAAAGCCTTAGTATTTTTTCTTGCATTACCTGACTGGTGGTCTCTTCCTACTATGGCAGATGACAGCTTTGGGTGCCACCTATATGTCACTGGTTGATTGTATGGTCTCCACTGACTTCATGAAGTCCAGGCATTAAGAAGCCCTGGAATGATGCATCCATCTTCTACACAGTGGTGGAGATGCATGCTTAGTCTTTCTTCGCATTGACTTGTTTGCTGGTTGCCTACAACTTGTTACCTTTTATCTCCTTTATGGCCCCCCCCAGCACCTACAACTCCTTGTCTAAACAGGTGATTTCATCTGTTGGAGAAATCTGAGCTTGCTGCAGCTTATTCTCGAGATTGCACATCTGGATATCAGGTTTATTGGGTTGCTTTTGTTACTGTGCCAGGTGTTCACTCATTTCAGGAATTTTAGAAACTATGCAGTAGATCTCATCTTGGATGAAAGGCCGACCATAATACACCCTTTGTAGCATACATTCTTCCTCAGTTGCAGTAGAAGGACCTTCCTCTGGGTACTGAACAGCGTAAGTTATGTGTGATTGTGTTGGGCTTAATTCAGGCTTACATTTCTTACTGTCTAACTCTCGTTTTAGGCTTATAGTGGGTTTACAATTTGAAATTCATACTTCATACGCTTATTTACAAATCTTAATATGCAGTGTTACACTGCAAGGCAGGCTATGCCAAGGCCCATGATGCACAACTGCTGTGGTATGCACATCTTTTGCACAGAAAACACTCCCACAACGTGATGCTATAGCTGCCTGCACTGTTGCACTGAATATGTATATTATGTTTTGTACACACAATATTTTCCTCTGTCTGGCAATATGCTTTGTGGTTCAAGGAGCCAAGCAACCAACATTACACTACTGCAATGTCTTACTGCCTAGGGTGGGCCTTGCAAAGTCACCTTGTGGCATAGCACAGTTCAACAAACCACTTAACTCAAGAAGGCTCCACCTGCAGTCCTCTTTCTGGGTTGCTAAGTGCTGGATACTAGAGGTACACAAGCACAGCAACTTGGGGTCACCAAGCTCCTACAACCAGCTTCTGAATCCCTCCCATGATATGCTGTTCAGAAAGTCTACAGCCCCAGTTACAGACTGCAACCACACAAATGCCACTGTGTTTTGAACACATCCCTGACAAATCAATAACCTAAATTTTAACTTGCCTACTAGCATTAACAGCAACATATGAAGAAAAACAAACACTTCCTAGACCAGACACTGCACTCCCTTGCAGGCACCAGGCAGAAAAAGACATAGGATCAAATCTAAAAAAGTAATGCTGTCATCTGGTCCCCCTTATCTGCTCATTCTCCACAGTAATGGATGCTACATACTAAATGATATCTTTTGCCAGATATTCTTACGTTTGTTTTTTGATTCAACAGATTCTCCATGGGGAAGAAATTCATGTCTTCAAAACCCTCTCAGTGATAAAATGTTTCATAATCAGACAATTTAGACAACACTTTTCACTTCTAACTTCTAAATGCACCCCTCATCTCCTGTATCTATCTCCATCTATACATCTGTACCTATCTGTATCAATGTATGTAAGAATGCAATGCATTCTGAAATTACACACTTAATCCAGCCATAGCAGGGCAGCCACAGCTTATCTCAGTGCTCAATGGACACACGTATGTATGCACTCGGACTCACTCAAGCATGACATATACAATTACAGGCAGTTTAAAGGATTGCCAGTTCACCTATGGTACGCCTTTGGGATGCGAGATAAAAACCAAAGAACCCAATGAAAACAGACACAGGAAGAATAGAAAAGTACAAACCTATGAACCACCTTAACTGGCCCAAGGTCTCAGTGCTAGAAGGATGCCCTCCTTCCAAGTATTACTTTATCTACAATAACTTCATTTAGGACAGATCTTAACAAAATGACCAAACTGAGAACATGCAAAACATTCTAGCTGCTTCAGTCAATGCACAGCTCACCTTTCAGAGTCTTCCTAGACTTCTGTATTTGATCATTCTTCACTTTTACCCCAGAGGAAAGCACAGAAGGCACCTAATGCGGACAACCAAACTGGACAGGTGCTATATGGAAGCAACATTACCTACTGCACCTCCACTTAGCTGTCACATAAAATACATAGATAAACTTTTGTTCAAAATGTCACATCCTGAACTGAAAGTTTTGACTCAAGTTACGCCTTTCTCACAGAAATATATACTATGCTCATTTAACCTGTGCAATGTATGTTATTGTGCCTTTCCTGATCATTATACTACAGCAGACAATCCCATCTCACTTCTCGGCAGAGATGGGGCTGCTAGTAGTGCATGTGTTAATTCCAGTGAGGAATTCTTCGCTATCTCTATAAAGGTTAATGACTTCTTGAGTTATGTTGCTGATGCTTCTTTACTATTCCACCTTTAGATGATCTTATCACTAAGCCTACTGCCGGGTATGCATTCCTAAAACACAAACTTTGCACTTCAGAATTTTTGTCTTCCCTGAGTGTAATGATTTTACAGTTCCAA
>NC_056726.1:469218529-469348529 GCF_019279795.1 Protopterus annectens
ACCTCAGACATGCAGTGTGTGTGTGTGTGTGTTAGAGAGACTCAAAACAATGTTCAGTGAGGATGACAAGCTGAGAGATGTTTTTCAAGCACTCCCACTGCTGCCTTTTAAACAACTACCAACTCTAAAGAATCTTTTTTGTTAGAAGTACACTTAGACCAGAGCAGAACACAGTCCATAAAGTACAGTTGTGTACCTACCATAAATGTAGATGTTCAAGTGTATTCACTGTTGCAGTCATTACTCTTGGGTTATCCTGCTGGCAGGCGACCCGCAGTCGGCCAGAATTCCAAAGTCTAGGTCCGTGTCGGTTGCTGTCGCCTCTTCCCTGGCGTCAGTTGCTGTCGCCTCTTCCCTGACGTCAGTGTGCCAGGGGTATAAAAGAAGCAGTCGACGCTATTTTCTTCCGTTTTTCTTGCCCCAGATGTCAGGTACCCCCAAAATAGGCTAAAAATATAATGCCAATAACTATGCATGCAGTAAAATAAACATTTCCTTCATCTACAAGCAAATACACCACACAGGTTGTATAAGATAGAGAAGTACAGGTAAGTCCCAGCAAAGAAAAGGGGGATGGAGGGAGGGTAACCTGGACTGCAACAGTGAATACACTTGAACATCTACATTTCTGGTAGGAAAACAACTGTACTATGTTCATCGTGTTTCACTGTTGCAGTCATTACTCTTGGGTTGAATTCCAAAGTTAAGGCTGGGTGGCTGGGCCTAAAGAGGATTAGGAGAGGCTATAAGGCCTTGCAAAACTGCAGTGGCTAAGCCTGCTCTGGATTTTGAGTAGATTGGTAAATGGTAGTGCTTTATAAAAGTGTGCACTGAACTCCAAGTTGCAGCCTCTAAAATGTCTTTGGTTGGTACTCTTCTGAGAAAGGCTGCTGAAGTGGTTGCTGCCCTGGTAGAATTAGGTCTAATGGCCTTGGGCACTGATTTGCCATGTTGTGAGTAGCAGAAACAAATGCAGTGGCCTATCCATTTTGAAATAGTCTGTTTTGAGATGGGCTTTCCTTGAGATCCTGCAGCAAATGCCACTAAAAGTTGCTCAGTTTTTCTGAAAGCTTTAGTTCTGTCCAAATAGAAGTGTAGTTGTCTGTGTATGTCCAAGGAATGCAGAAGTCTTTCACCCTTATTCTGTGGGTTTGGATAAAAGGTAGGCAAATGAATAGTTTGGTTGAGGGCCACACTGGACACTACCTTAGGCATAAATGTAGGGTTCGTTCTTAGAGAAACCCTGTCTGGGTGGAAAATGATGAAAGGTTCCACAGCCATGAGTGCCTGTAACTCTGAAACGCATCTTGCAGAGGTTATTGCTAGGAGCAGAACTGTTTTCCAAGATAAAAACTTTATATCAGCTGTATTGACTGGCTCAAAAGGCGGTAGAGTGAGTTTTTCAAAGACATAATTGAGGTCCCATGCAGGTATTGGGGCTCTCCTTGGAGGTCTTATGTTTTTGGCCCCTCTGAGGCACTGTCTTATCAATGGATGGGAAAAAATAGGAGGTTCTGTATTGTAATGAGCTGAAATGGCTGAGGCATGAATTTTAATTGATGAAAAGGATAGGCCTTTGTTCAGCATCTCAGTTAGGTATTATAAAATATGAGGAATATTTGGTACAGATGTGTCAAGTCCTTGTGCCTGGTTCCAAGCGCAGAATCTTTTCCATTTGTCTGCATAAGATTTTCTGGTACTGGGCCTTCTGGCCTCCAAAATAACACCCATCACTGTTTTAGAAAGAGGTGTGTTTTGAAAGGTTACATTATCCGCCATGCTGCCAGATTTAGGGTCCTGAGTTGGATGTGCAGAATCTGATTGTTTCGCTGGGTCAGTAAGTGAGGAATAAGAGGCAATGTCCAGGCTGGGCCTTGAGACAAGTATTTTAGGACTGGGTACCAGTGCTGGCGTGGCCAGTCTTGGGCAATCAGGATCATTTTTGGCTTCTCTTGTCTGACCTTTAGGAGTACCTTGGAGAGTAGAGGCAGAGGAGGAAAGGCATATACGGTTAGACTCTTCCAGCTGAATGACAGAGTATCCACTTTCCATGCTTGCTTGTGATAAGTCCTTGTGCAGAATTTTTTTGTAGTTGATAGCTGTGAGGAGAGGCAAAAAGATCTATGTCTGGGCATCCTCATTTCTTTATTATCATGCTGAAGACTAGTGGATCCAATTTCCATTCGTGGGGATCCGTAAGGTTTCTGCTTAGTTCGTCTGCCAGAGTATTGTTCTTTCCTAGCAGGAATTGTGCTTGCAGGTGAACTTGATAAGTCAATGCTGTGTTCCATAAAGTCATGGCTTGTCTGCAGAGGGGGTAGGAATGTGTGCCTCCCTGCTTGTTTATGTACCACATGACTGTAGTATTGTCCGTCCTTATCAGTAGTTGGCCTGGATGGGAGTAAATCCTTGAAAGCTGTCAGGGCATTCTGAACAGCTAGCATCTCTTTTTGATTGATATGTCGATGCATTTGGCTTGTGGGCCATGTGCCCTGAATACATTTTCCTGTCATGTGAACTCCCCCAGGCATAGTCTGATGTATCTGTTGTTACTGACTGCCTGGCTGAGGGTAGAGTGAAAGGCTGTCCCTTGTTGAGGTGACAGGCATGAGCCCACCATCGAAACTCCTGTTGCAGGCAAGGAATGGGGGGTAATTAATGCTTCCAGGCTTTGACAATGTTGAGTCCAGACACTTTTTAGGTACCACTGAAGTTTCCTCATATGCAGTCTGGCATATGGAATTAGTAGTATGCAGGATGCCATGAAGCCCAAAGCCTGCAGAATTTTTCTTGCAGATAACTGAGTCTTTGTTGCCAACATTTTGAAGTAAGTAGTTAGTTGTCTTTGTTTTTCTGGCGTGAGATAAGCCATCTGGGCAGTTGTATTTAAGCTTGCACCCAAGAATATTATCTCTTGAGCGGGTACTAGTTTTGATTTATTTTCGTTTACTGTGTACCCTAGGCAAATTAATAATCTTTTTATGAATGCCAGATGCTTTAGTAGAGTAACCTTGTTCTCTGCTTGTATAAGGCAGTTGTCCAAGTAGGGATAAATTTGAATTCCTCTGTCTGCAAAATGCAATTACTGGTGCCAGGCATTTTGTGAAGACCCTGGGCGCAGTAGATACGCCAAAAGGCAGTGCAGAAGTGCAGAGAATTGGTAGTGGTTTGAGCCAGCTATGAATCTGAGGTATCTTTTGCAAGATTGTCTGATTGGTATAATGCAGGTATGCCTCTTTTAGGTCCAAAGTTACAAGCCAAGCGTTCTTGCCCAGCGTGGGCAGAAGCTGCTGCAGAGTTAACATTTTGAATTTTGGAACATCCAGAAACGTGTTTAGAACAGACAGGTCCAGAATTGGTCTCCAGGTTTTGTCCTTTCTGGAAAGTAAAAAAAGTCTTGAGTAAAATCCTTGTCGTGGTACTTGCTGAATGGCCTTCATTTGCATAAGGCTCGAAACTTGCTTTTGTGCCTCTGCCCATTGACTGAGTGGCAGGTTTGGCATACTTTTTGCCTTTGGCAGGGTGTGAAAGTGGAACCTGTAGCCCTGGGACACTATATTCAATACCCATTTGTCCTGGGTGATCATGTGCCAATTTTGAGAGAAAAGTGCTAGCTTTCCCCCTAAGGGGGCTGCAAGAAGATAAGTGCTTGGTGCTGGCAGAGGCAAGTCATTGTGACTGTTTTCTGTATGACTGAGCTTTGTCTTCTCCAGTTTTGGAGGTAGAAACACCCCACTGTTTAGGCCTGTATGAGGCCTGGGGCTGGAATCTGCCTCTAGGACGTCTGTATCTGCCTCTTTGTGGCCTGTCTGACACTGGAAAGGACCATTTTTTGTAGGCCAGTTCCTGCTAAATTTTGGTGGCTGCACCTGTAAGAAATCCTTTACTGTTTGCATAGATTTCGCTTTGTCCTCCATTTTCTTCAAAACCTCCTCTGCTTTAACACCAAATAAAGTATCATGCTGTAATGGAGCATCTAATAATTTTGCTTTAACATGATCAGGCAGATTTTGTTCCTTTAACCAAGCGTGCCTCCTAATAATGGAACCCCTAACTGCGGCCCTGCAGGAGGCCTCCAGAGAGTCAAAACCACACTGCAATGTATGCTTTCCCACTTGCTCAGTTGCATGCAATAAATCCTGTATTTCCTTATTTTCTGTACAATCAGAATTAGTCAACATTTTCTGTTTTAACCGTGACATTAAGTATTGCTGATATTTAATCATATGAAATTGACAATTTAAAGCCCTCACAGCCAAAGTAGCAAAAGTGTAAACCTTTTTAACCCCATCTGTCTAGGGCCCTTGAGTCCTTGTCAGAAGGGACAGGGTTTTTAGCAGTAGCGGCCTTAACCCCCTTGGGACCCTGAGAAATAGTTTCTGGGTCAGCAGTAGGGTTGTTATGAAGAAATTTATGCGTATCAGGAACCCTGTAATATCTGTCTGGTTTAACAGGAGCTGGAGGTAAGGAATCTGGAGAAAGGCCGGACTCTGAAAATACATCATCTACAATGTCTAGCACAGGGGGAATTGCAAGAGGCCTGTGCTGAGGAAGTAAAAGCAAATCTCTGAGCCTTTTCTTTGATTCTGAGTAATCTTGGCTCTCCCAGTGGAAGTGTTCCCTCATGGAATGCAGGGTTTCCCCAAAAGAAAAATCCTCAGGAGGGGAGGCTGAAGGAATGGATTCTTCAGCATCAGAATCCTCACAGGGAGGAAGAGAATATTCCTGTACAGAAGACGAATCAGAGGAAATGGAAACCTGATCTGAAGAGTCATAGTCCGTCTCTTGCCTAGGCCTTTTGTCAGGAGGGGGATAGGAACCCCTGATCAAGGTAATAAGGTATTCGGCCATTTTGAGCATCTGTTTTTTAGGCATGGAAGTCTGTTGTGAAGAATGCTGTACTTGTTTCTTTGTCTTTAAAGCTGCTGTAGTCTTTGCTTTAGAAGCTGAGGTAGGCTTTACATATAACTGTGTAGGTCTGAATACTCCCTCAGAAGCCGATGCCTGCTCAGCGGCTCCGGACCCGTCTGAGGGAAAAATTTCTGAGTGTCCAATACCTTGAGTATCCAGGGGCCTAGCTGGCTCCACGTGGGAGTTGTCAGCGGCCTTTGGCTCTGAGGTAGCGGGTGTCAGGGGGCTGCGAAAGCACCTCGTTGAGAACCGGCGACTGGCTTAGCGGAAGCCTCGTCGTCGGTTTTGGATCTTGGATGCCTGTCTTTCTCTTTTTCCTTGCGTTTTTTTAGAAATTCCGGTCATCGTCTGTTCCGACGGCATTACATAATTGAATTTTCGGCCAAAGTAATAAGCAAAATCAAAGCAGCGCTTAATAGGGCGTTTGTTGAATCTAGCACAAAACCGACAACTAGCAACGTTATGATAAGGGCCTAGGCAAGGAATACAGTAAGAATGATAATCCTTATGAGGTATTTGCTTCCCACAAGAAATACAATTGTTAACTTTTTCTGACATCGGTCTGCAGCAAGAAAAAAAGTTTCCCCAACGGGGTACTTAGCTTTACTGAAGACTTCGGATATGAAATTCGTCTGTGAAAATCTCAGGAGTCGGCCAACCGGCACTTGCGAACTGCTTTTGCTTCGGGCACCGCGTGGCAAGAAAGACTGAAGAAAATGGCGTCTGCTGCTTATTTTATACCCCTGGCGCACTGACTTCGGGGAAGAGGCGACATCAACTGACGCCGGACCTAGACTTTGGAATTCTGGCCGACCGCGGGTCGCCTGCCAGCAGGATAACCCAAGAGTAATGACTTTAACAGTGAAACACGATGAACATCTGCACAAAAGCCTGGAATCATCCAAGATGCAAAACATGTCACATGACTTATTTTTACAGATTCAAACATAATTTCGCAGAACAAAAATTTAAAAGTACAGGGTTCATTTATGTGAACTTCCAAAAACATGGCTTATCTTACCAAATGTAGGAAATCTCCAGAGAATACTTACATAGAGACAAGCCAGTTACTCAGAACTAGGATGAATGCCCACAAACACACAGTTACAAATAAAATGACTGACAAGCCAATATTAGCGCACTTTTCTCAGTCTGCTCATTCTGTATCAGATAGAAGTTTATAGGTCGTTACCAGGCTAACAACCACTAGGGTCCTTACTATTCTAGCACCCAAAACCATTTGAGTCCCAAGTATCATGGGGGTATGTAAGTAGGCAGGTAGCTAAGGATTTGTAAAAGGGGGTGCTGGAATAATACTTTTCTTAAACTGTGTAAGGGACATGGAGGCCAGACTGGGGGTTAAATTTACGACTTCCCATCTAATTGTCAAGGTTATGTTTGAATAATGTCAGGGATTAGCTTTGTTTTACATGGAAGGGGTGCGTATTCCATACTGCGGAGATCCTTTCGGACAAATAGGTCTCTCTCTAGTGCATTTTGTTTGTGTCACATGCAAAGTTCAGATCCCTGGATCTAGTATTTAAGGTGCTTTTTGTTTTGCGCATGAGCAACAGACTCATCAGGATTGGGTATGAGGAAGGTCTGTAAACCAGGCAAAGATTCTTTCTCAGCAGCCTGTAAGAGACTGAATACAGACAGAGGCTTTAGGCAATCATCATAGGACAGGGTATTCATGCCGTGAATTCTCCTGGTAAGAAATCTTTGAGGGCATTCCAACTGCTACACGTGTCTGGTTAGACACATGCCAAAATGGGAGGTACTGTATTCAATGAGAGGTTTGATAAGGGCCGAGTAGAGTGATGCCACACTTTCCTTGGACCTGGATACCATAGCCTTACCTATAAGTTGGGCAAAATTGAATAATTTTCTTATTATCTTAACGACATATTGGTCAAACAGCAGACTACTGTCTACATATGTTCCCAGATTTATTACTGGGCTGACTCTTAGGGCTGTTTTATTGAAAGAGTAATTAACGTGTGTTGACAGTTTCCCAAAGGACATTATAATGTATTTTTGTGGCATTGGGTTTTAGGCCTTGTCTTTGGCCCCAGTCACCTGTCCTGTTAAACTCACTTGTAAGACGTTTGCGTCCTGGGGGAATATACAATAGCTCCCAAAGTAGTCATCTGTGAACTTGGTGAGCCATAGGCCTTTCAGGTTAGCTCTTTCTTCCAAGAAGTAGACACCAAACATGAATGGGCACAGCCTGGAGCCTTGGGGTACTCCACTGGTGACGGATCTCTTGGTGGAGTTGGTCTGACTGATTCTGACTTGTTGGGTCATATCTGTCAGCTAGCCGTTAATCTAGTGAGTTATATAAGGGTTTACACATAGCTCAGAGAGCTTGTCAATGCATGGGGTATTTTATCATATGCCTTAGCTAGATCAAGATATGCAGTTTGCACTGCTTTACCCTCATCCATTGCCCTGGTGACTCTCTCAAAGAAGTCTACCAGGTTAAGTAGGCATGACATTCCCTTAAAGCCAAACTGGGATGTGTTCAGTGTCTAAAGGGGACCAATGTGCTTGTTTATCATTTCCCTGATAATTCATTTTATGGCTTTGCATATTAGGGCTTGTTAGACTGATGGGTTTGTAGTTCCCTGGATTGGGTAATGGTCCACTCTTTTGGAAGGGAATGACTGTTGTGGTCCTCAATTTACTTGGAATGCACCCTGTTCTAAGGCAGTAGAGTGCTTCATGTGGTCCTGATAGGTCATGTTTAGACTGTTCAGAAGGCAACCGGGGATACTGTCAGGCACCATGGAGGTGGTATTCTTGGCTTTAGAGAGTGCAGCCAGCACCTGGTCTCTGCTGAGAGCTGGGGAAAAGTATGTTGGGAGGGGATTTCACTTGGTGGAGCTAGGGGAGAGAAGACAGTGAAGTCTGAGTTGAATTTATCAGCCAGTAGATTTGCTACGTCATCCTGATTGGTGTAGATGATACCATTAACCAGTTCAGTACACTGTTGTGCGTTACCGCTAAGGTTCCAGACGTAGCTGAAGAAAGCCCTCTAACTGCACCTAGCCTGACCTCATAGTTGGCCTTAATTATACTTAGTTTCTTGTTTAGTTGTGTAAGAGAGCACTTGTCATTGGTGTTTGTGATTTTGGCTGTGAGTTTTCTTGAGGATTCCATCACTGGGGTTTGTTTTGGGTTTATTTCTGGTAGGTACAGCAGCCTCTATGCAGCCATTCACATGCTTACACAGTGACTCTGTGAATAATTCTACATATGTAGCTATGGTCTTGGGGTTGGGGGAACCCTGAATTTGGACAAATGTCACTTTACATAAGTAGTTTGCCTCTGAATAATTCCTAACTACTACTGGTTTATCTG
The DNA here is from genome assembly GCF_019279795.1 of Protopterus annectens. Taxonomy (NCBI): domain Eukaryota; kingdom Metazoa; phylum Chordata; order Ceratodontiformes; family Protopteridae; genus Protopterus; species Protopterus annectens. The sequence goes on from NC_056726.1 coordinate 469,226,804, forward strand.
GATTTTTGGGTTGATTTTTACTTCAAATGAGACAACTCTGTGATCCGAGCTCACTAGCGAGGATGTGACATGGGGATGGGGCGGGGGTGGGGTGTTGGGTGCAACACTCTCTCATATTGATGAATACCAGATCCAGTATATTTGATCCTCTGGTTGAAGTGTGCACTATCTACTCCAGGGTATTTGTGTTAATAAAGTCTGGGAAGCATTGTGCCTGTTGGTTTGAGGCAGTGTATGTTTCCCAGTCTACAGAGGGGTAGTTAAAGTCACCCATGAATAGGGTGTTTATTTGGATGGTGGGTGCCTCTATTAGGTTCAGGTAAGAGTCGGGAGACTGTAGAAGCATAGATGATGACTTGTACCTAGCTACGATATGGTGGGGGAGCTTACCTATGGTAACTTGCACATGGGTGAGCTCCATGGTATCATCTTATTTAACTACCCTGGAGGTATGTTTGTTGCTAACATAGATCAAACACCTCCACCTTTGGCCCCATTCTGTGCTGTTGTTGGTCTAAATGTGGGAAGGCACTGTAGCCTTGCATTGCTGGTGTACTTTATATGGCTTTAAACCAAGTCTCTGGCATGGCACAGATGTCTACATTCTCCAGGGTGAGGACAACTTGAAGGATGTGGAGTTTTTTTGTTCAGGCTCCGAGCATCAAGCAGTAATATTTTAAGGTTGCTTGTAGACTTTTTCACTATGTTGATAGTTTTTCATTTTGGCATTGCCTATAAAAGCCTCTAAGTGGATGGATAATGTTTCAGCCAGTATCTGAAGGCCTAGGGGGAACAGGTGCAACCTATCCTTGGCAAAGTAATGTGGTCTTTTGACCATGTTCTCCCTTGCTGGCAGATACTGGATACCCCTGGAAAACAACAGAAATAAATTCAATTATTAAAATCAATCATTTTATGTTCATACTGTGGCATCATCCTTGGTGAAGGTAGAATGTTTGCACAATGCAAGGCTCATACCCATCTGTGATACACATTTTGAGAGATCCATTATGTCTCCTTTCATATAGTTCAGTGAGCTGTGTCTGAGGTCATTTAAGCAGAGACAGACTTTGACAGAATCATAATGGAACCTGGGATGCAGTAAACTGACTGCATGCATGATGTTGCTGATCCTGGCACCAGACAGGCAACAAACTGTTTTCGTCTCCTCATCCAACCTAGTGAGTGCAGCATCTGTTTGTTGCTTTCGTCTCCTCATCCAACCTAGTGAGTGCAGCATCTGTTTGTTGCACAATGAAGTCCCCAGTGACAAGAGTAGCAGGTAAAACGTAGGCTTGCCTTATAGAGTTTGCACTTGGGGGAACCATTAGGTGTAGGCTTATGCAAGATGTTTGGTGCTGCTTTTGATGTGTGCTTTAGTGACTGCTGAGGAGCAGTGCTGCCATTAGGTGGCTCTGGATATTTAGGAAAGTTTCAGTTAAGCACCTCAGCATAAGACAATGTATGTGTGTGTGTGTGTGTGTGTGTGTGTGTGTGTGTGTGTATGTGTGTGTGTGTGTTGAATTGTATTGTATGAGCAATGTAGTGTAGATATTTCTGATAACCTAGTTTGTGTGTCATACTTTTGCCTCCACCTCCAAGGAAGATGAGTATTTACATCTCTCGCATACCGTGTTACTTTCATTAATGATTAACTGGTTGCCTGAAAACATGAGGCAATTGCTACATTGTGTTAGGATGTTCAAATCTACCAAGCTGTCCACAGAGATATTTGGAAATTCCATTTCAATGTTGTCTGGTCCAATAATAGGGTTGGCTGTTTAGGATTCAGGATTGGGTTTTAACCAGGGTTTGCCCAAGGTAGTTTCTGGGGTTAAGGGCAGGATGTTATATAATGCTAGGGTATGGAAGTGTTATTCGATGCACAGGCTAGCTGCGCTAAGGTTATTTCTGCCTAATGCCAATACTGTTTAACAGGTTTGTGATCTAATCCTAACTTTATAGGCAAATTTTACTGTCTAGGCAGTAATGTTTCTAAAGTACATTTCTGCACAACATTGGAAAGAATAATTGAGATGAAGTTAATTCAGTTGTTCAATCTGTCAGTGGTTTGTTTGAGTCTTTTGGCTTTTTTCGAGTCTTGTTAGAGGTCGCCACAGTGGAACTCTGGTCCACTAATGATTGGCAGTTGATTTTTACGTACCGGCTTGCCAGGCCTGATGCACAACCTTCAACGAAGGTACGCCCATTCACGCATGTCTCCACGCAGAAGACGCTCTAGCTGAGAATCGAACCGGACAGCGTCTTACTGTGAGGTGACAATCTGTCAGTGGTATGAACATGAATATATTACTTTTATGAGCCACTATAATATTTTAATTTTGAGCAACTAAAAGTACATAAATATAAGGTATACTGAAGAGCAACAAATGTGTTCTTTTTTTTCTGGTAATGCATTATTTGTGATTAGTTTACTCTGAATACAACTGCTGACCATGTCAAAATAATAGTTAACTGTTACGATTACTATGATCTACGTTTTAGCACCTGTATTTTATTCATAGGATCATAGAAAGTTACTAGGCCAACAGCCCCAAGGCTCTTACAAGCCTAGCCAAGTTCAGCTCATGTTCCCCCAAGGGTGTCTGGTTCAAGTAGAGACTAAAATCAGCACCTATTACCCCTGCCCAAGAGGGACACAGGTGGAACCCCAGGGGTGAATTTCCGGTTACCCATCCAATTGTTCATATTACACTTAAATAGGGCCAATGAGGGGCTTTGTTTAACATGAAAAGAAAGCTTGTTCCAAACTTGGGGTAAATCTGTCTCTCCGGCAAGTTCTGCTGATGTCACATAACCAGGTTAAGTTCCTTTGAGCGAAAGATCTGTGTGCCATTTGACTTGTGAATGTGCAGCATTTCCATTAAAGTTGGGTCAGAGATTGCTCTATATGCAAGGCACAAATCGCCTCTGAGCAGTCTGTATGGCACAGAGCAAAGTGACAATGACTTCAGTGTGTCCACATAAAACAGATCTTGAAGATCCTGAATTTACTTTGTAAGTAACCTTTGTGGTCTCTCCAGTTGTTGCAGGTGTTTGGAAAAGGACATACCAAGGGGAGCATTGTACTCTATTATTGGCCTGATGAGGGAAGAGTACGGGGGGGGGGGGGTTTATAACCTTTTTCTGGAGACAATGCCCTTAATTATGAGATGAGCAATATAAAATGCCCTTCTTACCACCGTGGAGAGATGGTGATCGAAATTAAGGTTGTTGTTGACCTGTATGCTCAGATCTCGCACCACTGACTGTGTGCTTAGGGTACTGCTATTGATGTGGTAGTTTGCAGGAACATCACCCTTGCCGAAGGGGATGATAATGCATTTTTTTTTGCATTATGTTTAAGACCGTGATTTTGGCATCAGTCATTAGTCTGCGTAAGACCTTCTTGCAGGAAGTTGATATTGCCAGGAGTTTCAATGATCGCGCCCAGTTTCCAGTCATCAGCAAACTTTGTCAGCTGCAGTTCTTTAGTTTTAGCCTGCACTTCAGATAAGTAGATTCTGAATAGCAGGGGTCCCAAAACCGATCCCTGTGGAACCCCACTGGTTACGGGTCTGCTGGAGGAGGTGGAGTTCCACATTTTGACCGTATGATTTCCATCAGTGATCCAGTTTGCAACCCACCTGACAATATATGGATTGATACCCAGCTGGGTGAGTTTAATAAATGATGTCTGAGTGGGGATTGTGTCAAAGGCCTTGGCTAAGTCTAGGTAGGCCGTACGCAAAGATTTGTACTCATCTAGGGCTTTGGTGACTGTCTCAAAGAAGTCCACCAAGTTTAACAGGCACAATCTCTTCTTGACACAGTCAAACTGGGTGGGGTCGAGTGTTTGGAAATTTCCTACATCTTTATTAATAAGGTCCATGATGACTTGTTCCATGGCCTTACAGATAAGGCTGGTCAGGCTAATGGGTCTATAGTTCCCAGGGACAGTGGATGCACCCACTTTGTGCAAAGGGATAACAGTAGTTGTTGTCTATTCCATTGGGATGAAGCCAGTGCTTAGGCTGTGACTGAAAAGCATGCCCAATGGTGATGTTAATTCATGTTTTACCCATGTAGAACAAAGACCAGGATGCTATCTCGTCCCATACAGGCTGTGTTTTGGCCTTGGAGAGGGGTATATGTGGTGGGGAAAGGGGAGTGAACAGTGGAGTGAAGTTTTCACTGAACCTGTCAGCCAGCAGGTTTGCTATAGCCACATGTTCAGTACATGTAGTACCATTAACTACGAGTTCAGTGGAAAATGGGGCCTTACCTTTGAGTTTATGGATGTAACTAAAGAACACCTTGTGGTTACCCTTAGTTAGGGAAGCTAATTTGGATTCGTAGTTAGCTTTGGAAGACTTCACTAGGAGTCTTATTTGCTTGTTTAAGTTGAGGAGGGAGTGTTTCAAGTTCTGAAACCATTACTTCCTACTCTTAAACAGCAATTTCTTTCTCCTATTGTGTATCCTATTAATGGCAGTTGTCCACCAGGCACATTTGTTTTTCCTTGAAGATCTTGTTTTAGTTCTATCAGGTACAGCAGAGACAAGAGAATAGTTACAGTCAGTAAAGGTCATAATGTTCAGTTTTAACAGTATATAACAAAACTTTATCCAATTCTGCTGTTATTCAGAACCTTGTGCTGACACAACACTATTGTATTTCTTTCTCTCAAGTCAGATAAACCACTACCTGTCTTGGTATATTAACTGCATACAATATCTATGCATTCTAACCCTTATCTTATTCTGCTGCTAGTCCCTGCTTTTCTCATCATTGTGACCTGGAAATTATTGCTAATTTATATTTTCTTTGAACCAAAACCTCTACCTCACAAAAACTACTTGTTTAGACTGGCTAACAATTTACAAATCATAACTTCTTAGTTTTCCCTCTCTAGATTTAACTAGTCTCCCTACACATAATTTGTTTTCAGGTTTATTGTCTCATTAAATGTCAGAGTTGTCTCTTTCCCCGAGTGTCATCCTATCTGGTAAACAAACACTAATTCTAATTTAAGATGCCAAATTTTGATTTTTACAGCCTGCTGTGACCCTGTTCTACAATTTCAGTCTCTTTCTCACACACACACACACACACACACACAATGTCTCTGACGTGTAGTATAAGCTACATTTTTTTTAAACTAACATTTTTCAAGATTTCTGTTTTAGCCAATTGTAAATAAATGATGTACTTCCTGTTCTAGGCAGAAGTGGATATTTAAGCACTGTATATAACATCAGTAACTTAAGTCCTGATGAAGGCCTCGTGAAGCTCAAAGGCTTTACTAATTGCTAAACATATGCTAGTCCAATAAAAGGTATTACATCACATCTGTGTTCCAGTGTCTATGTTTCTTGTTAGTGGACCAACATGGCATTGCTTTAATTTTTTTTTTCTTTCAAAATGAGTGACAGACCCTTTTAATGTGGAAGAGCAAGGAACGTGCAAATCTTAAGATTCAAATAGATAAGTGTTCCTCATAAGAAATGTACCAGTAAGAGGTAGGTATAGATATGATACTATTGTTACTATATACCTAGGAACAGCGCTGGTCCCTAAACAGCTGTTGGCAGGCATATTCAGTTTACACAGATGTGTACATTTTCTAAACCCCAGATGTCAGAATGCATCGCTGCTTAATGTGACTGTGTTTGCCTAATCATGGGCTCATATGTAACTACCAGGCATCAGTGAATAGACCATTACAAACCTAACCAATAAACGATATTGGCAAGTTCTCTCCAGCCTGGAGGAGGACAACTACAAGATGATCTGGGAGGGAATTTCTGGATGTCTATCCCATTATCTATGTCTACCTTGAAGGAAGCAATAATGCTACTCTGCTTGACATGTAATGGAAGTTTGTTCCAGAAACTGGGAGACATGTTGCAATATGAATCTATCACACCAACATTTCTTATTTACCTGTTGATGAAGGTATACTTCTTTTATCCAGGCATTTGAGGGATGTGAATGAACAAGTAAATGGTCAAGGATAGTCAGAACTTTTGTGGTTTGAAAGGCTAGATACAGATCACCGTGGAGGACTCTCTAAGAGACCAAGTACAGGAGGAGGGCTGCCCATATGTCTGAATAACCGTAAGTATTAGGGTCCTTGATCTTTTTAGTTAACAATCTCTGAGGTATCTCAATACGAGTGATATGTTTAGACAAATACATGCCAAAAGGGGAATTATAGTCAGTCTGATGAGAGAAGAGTTAAAGGAAATTTTGTCTTTAGATCTACGGGAGTTGTCTTTGGAAATTAGATGAGCCAGACAGAAGGCTTTCTGAACAACTATGAAAATATGATGGTCAAAATATGAGGAATCAACAACAGTGCCTATATTCCTTACAACCGTGTCTGACCGGAAGGGTGTGCTGACTATACTGTTATAGCATACAACTGTTTTGGCTACCAAAATGAAACATACTACATTTTTTTCACATTTAGAGGCCCTTGTCCTTGCACCAGTTATTAACAAAGTTGAACCAGTGTTGGAGCAATTGTGAGTCAGTGGAAGATCAAATAACACTACCCAACTTATAGTCATCTTAAAGCTTTGATAGCTATATGCCAGGAGTGATGGGTTGGAGTTCTAAGAAAGAGATGCAAATAGGAAAGGGTCCAGTATTGAGCTCTGTGGTATACCACTGGTAACTTTTCTGACAACTAGTTATCTAGCCACAGAATATACATACATACAAATAATTCAAACATGGGCATTAATGCCCTTCTAGCCTGCTAATATAACAAAACAGTTGTTCCCATAATAAGTATCCAGACTATTCTTAAAAATATCTAAACCGATGCTTGCTTTAATGTAATTTAGTAGAATATTCCATGCATCAACTGCTCTCTCAGAGAAGCCATTAATACACTATTTATTCCTATAGAATATTCTACATAGGTTGTCTGATGATTCTCTATTAACTTTTAGATAACCCCAAACATTCCTTGAGGCAGTTGTCTCTAAATGTCATATACCTGAATAAGGTCTCCTCTTAAATATCTATATGAGTCACTGTACAATTTCAGATATTTTAGTCTTTCATAATAAATTTTCACATTCATGGATGCCCTTGGTATATTTCTGCTGTACTTTTTCCAGTTTACTCTTGCTTATTTTCTTATAGGGTTTCCATATTGTTACTCCACACTCACATCTGGGTCTAATGTAACTAACAGACAATTTCATCATTTCTGATTTCATATACTTTACAAATCTTTTTATACAACCTATAGTTATGTAACCATCATTAACCAATTGGTTGATATGATTAGAAAAAACTAAAAGCTGGATCTACCTTATAGACAGTTCCCTAAATGAATCTACACTTTCAATCACTGTGTGCTATACTAAATATTCACCTTTCAATTCATGTCTACCAAATCTCATATGCTTATTATTTAATGCATTTATCAGCATATTATTTTCTTGTACCCAAATGGTCAATTTAGTCAAGTTCTTTTGATTATGTGCGTTAATATAGGGCATGTCTGCAGTTTACCCAATTTCAAGTCACATGCATACAGACTGTAGAACACGTCAGATGATAAAAACAGAGCTGAAAGATAAAATCTAAACAAGTATTATTATTATTTTACATTTATTGACTGGCTTGATCTGGCTGAGCCAAAGGCTCATTTTCAGCAGAGACCCAGGGAGAAAAGCTCCTTATTTTTGATATAATATTACATAAAAACATTTGTTACAGAATCAGTTGAAATTAACATCCAGAGTATAAAGAAACATACATATGTGTAGATTTATAGTAAAAAACATTATGAGGTTTAGTGAGACATCTTTAAACAATTTAACTTATACATTTGATGGATATAAGTTTCATATGTTAAGGTAGGTGATAGTAAGAGACTGAGGGAGGGAGGGGAAAGAAGAGAGGAGAGTAAGAGTACTAGAAGAGAAGGAGGAGGGTAAGGGGGAGTAGAGAGGAGAGAAGTAGATGTTAAAAGATAGGGGAAATTCATGGTGGATGATTACAGTGGCAGTACCAGTTTTCCATAAGATATTTTTGCACAGTGGTTTTGAATTGTTTGTGATGATCAAGTGATCTAATTTCTAGGGGTAGTTGGTTCCAGGAAGTGGCAGGGTTATAGCTGTAGAGTAAGCATTCCATTTTGGCCTTTGGTTTACGAATCTTTAGTAAGTCTTGGTCAGAGCTATGTAGTGGCCTTGCAAGGGTGTATTTTGTTATAATAGTGATAAGGTTGGGACAGTAGTTAGACTGATATAAGATAGAATGGATGATCTTAAGTTGATGCATTTTTAAAAGATGGTGGAATTCTAGCCAGTTAAGTTGCTTTAAAGAATCACAATGGTGAGATTTGTAGGGTAGATTGGTAGCGAATTTGGCAACCTTATTGTAGGTGGCTTCTAGTTTGGTGAGAAGAGATGAGTTTAGATTAAGTAGGTGGCAACTATAAAGGAGAGTGGGTATTAGAAAAGTATGAGAAAGGGTTTGTCTAGCTGCGTGGACCTAGGACAGAGTCTTGTGGTACACCCTGAGGGTAACCTCGAATTTCACCTGTCCAATTGCTGTATGATACTTGCCATGTCCTATTTATAAGCCATACAGCTATCCATCTTATGAAGAGTACATCAATACTTAGTTGTTCTAATTTACTGATCAGTGTTTTTGTGTATGACCATGTCAAATGTTGGAGATAAATCTACATAAATTACATCACAGTACATGTTTCATTCATAGCTGTTATTATACTGTTAAAGAACATCATATTACAGGTGGTAAAAGATCTATTTTCAACATATGCATGCTGATATATGGTTTCAAGTCCCAATCTTTCCAGTTCTGACAATAACTTATCCAACATTACCTTCTCCATTATTTTCCACAACATGAAAGTAACCTTATGGGTCTGTACGACTCTGGGTTTATCTTACTCCCCCTTCCCCTTAAAGACAAGTTTTACAAGTGCACATCTCCAATATTGAGGAATAACCCTACACTGATACGATGTAGTAAATAACAGATATAATGGCACTGTAAGTTCTGGCTGAAATGTTCTCAGGTCATTATTTTATTACTATTTCTGTATCCTCCCTGTGCTTTATTTGGATCCAGATTGTGAAGTTCTTTTTTATACAATTTAATTTGATTTTAGTTTCGGAGGTTACCTGGATGTCACTTAGGACAATTTATCTCACCCTTTAGGGATCCAAACTGTTTTGCATAAGATTTTGTAAATGTGTTTATAATTGGCTGTGCCCGAGAATACATTTTAGAATCTGCACAAAGTTGATCAATTTGTATGTCTTTACTCATTCTACATTTATGTATCTATAAAATGGTTTCTTATTATGCTCAATTATCTTCATATAAATGTTCTTCAAATTTTTGTTGATTTTGTCTCACACTATGTTTAAGCTGACTACGCACAGCTTATTTATTTCAGTTTTCAAAGTTGTAGTTCAATCTCCTTTCCATTTCTTATTTTTTGTTTTGTAACTAAAACCTTAATCAAGTATGTTGTTCTTATGGAAATATACCCTCCCAACGTTGTGTGCCTAGATCCTGATGTTGCACTTTTTTTATTTTTTTGCATTCCAACAATGTCTCTCTCAAAACTTTCTACATTCCTACTGGAGTTTTCCACTGCATGTATCATTCCAATTACTTTTACACAGTGACTGTATTGCTTCCATATAATATTTTATTAATCTTCTGTGCATTGGGTTAGATTTCAGTTTGGCAGAATTATCTAGCCACAAAGTAACCTTTATAAATCCGTGAGCACTGCAGACAAATGGTGGTAAAACTTGACATGAGGTTAATAGTAATTTCTTTAGGAACACAAACAACGGCTAGTATGTTCCATTCCCTGGTAGGTTTTTTTTTTACAATCCGAAGCAATTGTTGTTCCTAAGCATATATTTTGAATAATTTCCTTACTAATGCTGTTGAATCATTATTATTACAGTGTGTTTCTGATAAATGTTAAGTCCTCAGCCACTCATATTCTTCCCTCCTGTGTTTCATGCAAGAAATGTATGAATTCCTCTAGGTCATCAGCACTTGACTTTGGTGGTCTATACCCTCCAATAATTTTTATATGCTCCAGGGTTGTCTTTATTGTCACAGTTTTGGTGTTGTGACTGAACGTGTAATAATCATAGGTATCATAACTATCTTAATCCATATCAAAACACCTCCACCTGATTTTTGTTAGAATGTCTGTTACATATGGATGTATACTCAGATTTACAAGTCTGACAACAATGCCTGCATTAGCATTTACAATATCAAGGAAGGGTTGGGCACAATGACCATTTGCAATGTAGGGCCATGTTACATGGGAACATCGAGGATGCTCTATAGCTAGCTATGAAGTGGTACTTAATCTTGTTTTGGGTGATTTTGATCTCCAGTAGTTCAGATATGGTGCCTGAGAAATAACCTGTGAAGTTATGATGTCCTTGAAAAATAATGACACTACCCCTGCATTTGCCAGTATGTCTGAAGACGTAATATCCACATGATCACTAACACTATTTTTGCTGAGACTTAACTACTCCAATATCACTGTATAACAAGTAGTCAAAATAAAGTTTTGGAATAAACTATTGTTCTCTTGAACTATGTTTTTATATGATCAACCAATAATATAAAATATAACTCAACAGAATCAGTATCCTATTCATAAATTTTATTTTGAAAATTTGTAATGCAGTATTTGTACAGTGTGTTAACAAATCTCATTTTAAATGTGCTTTATAAATATTTGATAAACCATATTTGCTTATGGCCAGTATTTAAAAACGTGTGCAAAATATCTAAGGGTACTGGTTCTTTTTTCATTAGGCATGTTTCTGTGTACAATGTACTACTTTTATTATTTTTTTTTTTTTAACCTAATGGGATACAAAATCCCATTTGCTGTAGCTGGATATAAAGTTATTCTTCCCAAAACAGCAAGTGCAAGTCTTTATCAAGCCAAGAGTGTAGCTAGCTATCTTTGTGCCTGCTGCCGTCCCCCAATCTTGTGCCCTCGACCCCGAAAATGTGTTTCCCCAAACTGGAAGAGCACTAGCAAAGTGCTTCCTATTAAAAAAAATATATTTCCTTTAAACTATAGCAAACTACTTCCTGCTATAGTTTATACCACACACAGAATGCTACAGCACTCAGTTTTGACTGAAAATACAATACTAGCATTCAAAAATGCTCTTATACACTAAACAATCGAAATTGCCTAATCATGCCACCAGTATTTTGCACCTGTGGTGGCCCACCACTTCGCTTACCCGCGCTATGCCTACTGATTTACCCAGTAAGTTTAAATTTGTATCCAGCTGCAGCTGTTAGCATGTGTAATGTACAGTATATTAAAATAAAGATGGTACAAGTGATAAGAAAGCTACTGAAAAAGAGAGCTATTGAAGATTACCCTGGACAGGCATAGAAAGGAAACCATGTATGGTAATGACAGTCAGCAATTAAGATGGTGGGGGATATAGGAAAAGATCAGTTGCAACAATGTTACTTTTACTCAGATGGTGCTGAGCCAATGGAATGGGGTGAATTCCTAAGTAGATAGGAGATTGCATTGTAAGTTACAGATACATTTTAAACTGGCTTGAAAAAAATGGACTTGCGTAAGCATTAGAGTAAGGGCTGGAAATCTGCATTATATCCGAGTGTGCACTTCACTGGACTCATGCCAGTGCCATTTTCCATAAAATAACGGAAATGTGGACAAAACTAGTGAATAAAAATGGGACTATATCAATAAGAATATGTGGTTTGATAGGTCAGCAAAATGAAACCTGGCAAAACCTGTGAAAACACTGATCTAGAGGGTGGAAAAGGTTTTTGTTGATGTAAAATAAAGGTCCACCAAATAAAGATGGAAAAAGTCTAAGAGAAATAGCAGAAAAGCAAGGAAAGAATACAAAACACTGATGATCTAGTACAATACTTGAATAAAGTAAAAATCCAACAGTTAGAGGTAGAAATATGAGCTAGACATGCAGGAAAACAAATCCAGAATAGAAAATATAGGAAATTCTGGGACAGTGAAATACTTATAGAAGAAGAGCTCACAGTCATACACATTTTTTAAAGTATGGTTAAAAAAATAAAAAACCTCCATGGGAAAATCCAGATTTATAAATGGAGAAATTGTATAACAAAGGGCCAGAGGGTAACTGAGATCTGTTGCGTCAGCCACACTCCTATGATACAAAAGAATGGGTTTTAAGAAAATACCAGGAAAAGAAAATTAACAAGACCTAGTGGCAGAGAAGTAAGGCTCATTACAGATAACATGGCACTTCTGAACCAGCAAAGGTAAAAATACAATACCATCAGAGAGGAGCTGAAAAAAAAAAGGGTAAAATCCATTCGCTGAGATCCTCTGCCAGTAGGTTTTCCTGACCTGGGATGTAGGACTCTATGAATGTTACACTGAGCTAATGAGCAAAAAGCTAGAGATCCATAGCCAGTCTACATAGGGTGTAAAGAGAGTGCCCACCCAGCTTTTATGTACCACATGACTGCCCATCCATATTTGAAGAGTTCTTACAGTTTTTCCTCTGAAAGCCTTCATAAGCAAGATGACTGCCATTGTTTCCTTTAAGTTTATGTGCTGCTTTGCTTAATGCTTATTCCAAATCTCTTGGCTTCTAAGGTGTCCTAGGTGGGCTCAACATGCCCTGTCAGAGCTGCCTGTTGCAATGGTTTATGCTGCCTCTGGTAAGAGGAAATGTGCTCCCGGGTTGGTGTGAACACAACTCTTCTCACCACAGGCTATCCTTTTCTAGTCATGGTAACACAGGGACCATGGTTTCCGGGGTTTAGATGGTGGGCCCATGTATTTTTTTAAGAACCACTACAACCTTTACATGTGTAAATTTGCCAAGGGGATCATGATAATGCAGAAAGCCATGAAGCATAGGGTCGTGAGGAATTCTCTTGCTGAGATGAAATGTTTACAGTGCACATTTCTAAGAAATAAAAATGATTTTGTCCTCAGGGAAGAAAGCCTTCTATTGCACAGAATCTATGACTGCCCCCAAAAAAGTAATTCCGGTGCTTGGGTGGAGATGTGACTTTTGAAGGTTCAGGGTAAGGACCACCTTCTCAAAGCAATCCATGGTGATCTGCACAGATGTCTGGAGTTTAAGGGGGCACTTTGCCAGGATCAGAAAGTCATCTAAGGTAAGGATAAATACAGACCTCTTTGTGTCCTGCACAAGGCAATAAATGCTGCCAGACATTTGGTGAAAATTCTTGGAACATTAGATAAACCAAACGGCACAAAACTTGTAATGCAATTCCACTGCCTGAAAATATAAGTACTTCCTGTGTTCCTGGGTCACAAGAACACAAAAGTAGGCATCCATCAAGTCCAGAGTCTCCATACATGCCCCACGGAATGTAAATGGTAGTAACTTTTACAAGGTAAGCATCCTGAATTTTGGAACCTGTAGAAACCTGTTTAGTCCCGAGAGGTCTAGAATAGGTTCCCCAGTACCTTCTTTCTGAGAACAAAACAGGCAGGATTAAAATCCTGTCTCTTCTATGTCTGGTTTAGAATGGGATGCAGAAGTTTTTTTCTTTTTTTTGGGGGGGGGGGGGCATGACTAGAAAAGGATTTTTTTTCCAAAATTGGATGGCACGACCTTCCCTAATGACTTTCAATACCTAATTATCTTGAGTCTTCTTACTATGTATAGGAGGTTGGGTTGCGAGGTGCTGTTGATGGTCACCACTGCTTCCTGAGTTGGACAGCTTCCTTGAATCCCCCAGGTCTGAAATGCTGCTTGATTTACTACTTTCTGCCTAAACATGAAAAAAAACTAGATAGACTAAGGAAAAAAGGCCTAAAATACAGAGAAAGGGCCAAGACTGGGAAGGCTAGTTCATGCTGCATCTGCAAGTGGAAAAGATGCAACATTCTTTGACAGATATCATCTGTTTCCCTCTCTTATCCAGTTTCTCAAATACTTGTTTAGCTGCAGCAGGGGGATGAAAAAGAATTCCTTGTCCAGGAGGGCAACAAAGAGTTCAGCTTTTACCTGGTTTTATAGGGGGTGAGTTCTCAGCTAGGCACATCTCCAATTGACTAACCCACTGGCAGCCCCCCAGCATGATGGATCTAAAGTATCATACCCACATTTCAGTGAGTGTCAGGACACCTGGAGAATGACATTGCACAGGTCCAGGATATCCCTCTGAAGGCTCTGGTACTGGAACACCTCTGCCTTGGATTTAATTTGTTCCTGTAAAGATTCAAAGTTATTTGAGCATGTGGCAGGCAGATGAAAGTTCTCATGGCCAGAGTGGCAGAAGTAGGTTTTCTTATCAAATCTGTCCAGCAGTCTGCTTTCTCTGTCATTTGGTAAGGGACTCATGGATGAACACAGAAGCTCACTTAGTGGATTTTTGTAACACTACTGATGGGATAACCAATGGGTTTTTATAAAAGGTGCTTATGGGATTCGAGCACCCTATAGAAGCAATCAGGCATGGGGTCGGGGTGCAATGATATGTCCTCCTACACATCTAACACTAGCTGAACTGGGGATACTGCTAAAGATCTAGGAGTAGGAAGGTTCAGAAGTTTTCTGCAGTGAGTCTGAGCCGTCAAGAATTCCACTGATTCCCAACTGAAGGCATCTTTCATCCTATGAAGGTTGTCACCTAAAGATAAATTCTCATGAAGTGAAGAGGAGTACACGGTGTCATCAGAAATGGAATCTTCATACATCTGAGGGAGAAGATGTGCCATCCTCCAATTCTGAGGAATGAGAATCTCCCTTGGGGGAAATGTCCATTATTTTCCCAGGGGACATTCCTGGAATAGGATCCTTTTGAAGGGTGGGTTGCCTGGTCCTCTAGAAATCCATTAAGTCTTGGGATGACATGTCCAAGTCCTGTGGAAAAACCTGGTATGAAGAGGCAGTAAGCTGAGATAGCAAAGGCTGCGACAAACCTAAAGGCCTCTTAGGTTTGCGTGGCTGGATCTTAGAGGAAGTGAAGGTATCAGGTTGCAGGCAGTTGGCTTAGATCTCAATCTGGTTGCTATGGACATCCTCCCTAACAATAACCAAGGGGATACGGCCATTACTCTTGGTTACCACAGCTTGGGTATCAGAAGCAGTGGCCTGCTTAGTGGTTTTGGACCCAGCAGATATCAGTCAGGTGTCAGACTGTGAGGTATTAGCCTGAGTTGTGGTGGCCTCTGGGGGGGGGGGGGGTCATGCCAGAAGGCTCCAACTTGGTATGTGTCAGACAAAGGGGTTGCAAAGGCACATCACCTGTGTCAGAAACATCATGTTTTGTCAATGGACTAGACAAAGACACATCCTTGGCATCCATGACATCCTTCTCCTTTGGACATTTATTCTTACTTTTTTTGGGGGAGACGACTGTCTGGGAACTGGCAGACATTGAAGCTTGCAAAGAACTTGCCTTACTAGATTCCACATGTAACTCAATGAATTTGACTTGACACTTACTAGTTTGTGAGCTGAACCTAGCACAAAACTGGCACTTAGTAATGCTGGTCAGTAAGTGTAAGGAAAAAAGGCAATGAAAATGGAAATATTTAAGGCAAAACTGCTGCTCACAAGAAAGGCAATCATTACTTTTCTTATACACTAACTAGAATCATTAACAAGGGAAGGAGGGGAAAAAAGTTTCCAATGAAGGCACTTATCTGAGGCGTTTAGAAACTCCGGAAATTCAAGCCAACCAACAAACTGAAGATGCAAAAGAACACAAGGAGCATCAAACTGCACAGCAAGAAAGAACTGAAGATGAGGTGGCTGATGCCTCTCACAGACCTCAATGTCCAATCATGGGTTGACATGGACATCTGTTAGATGGGGGATGGTTAAAAGATTCTGGTATTCAGGCTTGTCTCAGCCTTCTGCAAAAAAAGGCAGATCAAGGAATTAGTACTGCAACACTGACTACAATGAACATTCTTTTTTAGCTCTTACATTACATGGGGGCATGTTGCAGACCTGATGCCCCTCCGTAGAAGAGAAGGTAAGAGCGCCAGATCAAAGGATGGACTTTGTTTTTGCTCCCTAATTTGGAGTTGAGGGAGCCAGATTGAGAAGAAGCATCAAGTGTCAGATGAGCCAGCGATGGCTCTGGAATCCTGGTATCTTCTGCATGTGGAAAGAGAGATCAGAATTAAACAGCACATTAAGATTTACAGGAAAATTCACCTCCCAAAAAAGAAAGCCATCAGTAACATTATAAGATAAAAATACACCAAAGAACACAAAGGAATACAAAATGAAGCTAGCCAGGGTGGAGGGCAGCACTCCTCTTATATGCTTAAACAGGCAATACTGTACAGGACAAAAGAGAAGGACAGTACCATTGAAAAGGTGACACCAACAGAAGACGTATCAAAAAGTAGACAGGGAGCAAGAGATAAAAAAACAGCACTAACTAAAATGACAACAATAAGAGAAGTGTGAAAACACAAAGAAACATGACTGGCAGAGTACAAAAAAGTTGCATAGCATTATTAAGCAAAAGTAGGAGCAGGAGAACAACAGCAAATGGTTTGCATAAAAGCTGCAATTAGGCTGGGAAGGCAGGGGAAGAATCCTTCTGACAATGAAGAGATGAGGAGTCCAAACACATAAGAAAAAGGGCTATGGTGTGAACCCTATAAAAATGACTACAGGTAGAGTGAAGTGGTACAGGCAGGTTTTAAGCTCAAATGCTGACAGAATTGTACACTGCAAGTTAAACCAGCAGCAGTTGCATATGAAAGGATTCAAATGACTAACAATTAAGGTACTATTGTTTCTTATTAACTCTCTCTCCTATCACGCTATGAGAAAGTGTATGACACATGACATGGGACAAGCACATCAGAAAGCTGCCTGACTTGAATCTAAACATCACGGTGTAAATTACTAGTCCAATGTTCAACCATAGCAATGGAATACTTGCTGCTTAAGCACAAGGAACTGACATTGCTGCATAACAATATATAAAAATATATGTGAAGGCTATATATTAGGTTGCTCAGATGTTTATAACTTATGGTACTATTAAAAGTGAATATAACAGGCAGGGAAAAAGATATCTGAAATGAGTGGCAACGTGAAAATGTTAATGTGTTCTGTTCTTTTTTCTTTTCACAAATGACATTGGAACACAAGTCTACAGAGAATAATGGGGCAGTTAGAGGATGGGAGAAGGAGTGAGAATATAGTTTCCAAATAAGAGAGTATTTGGGTTAAAGGGAGAAATGCAGAGCAAAAGAGATATTCTACAGAATGAAATGTTGGAACACTAAGAGTGAAAGAAGGCAGCAGGGTTGTGGACCAGGTCATAGGGATGTTCAAAATTTAACCAGACAAACTAATTTAAAACAAGGGAATTAAATAAAACCAGTGAGCGACAGATACAAAAAAATATATGAATGCTTGCGTGTGCGTGTGTATGTGTGTGTTTGTGTTGTGTATATATTATATATGTAAGTGTACATATATATATTACACACACACAGATAGACAAATAGATATACATACACATAATATGTAGACACAGAGGTAAGTATATGACATTTGGTTGAATTCTAAATGACTAAATCCAAACAGTTGAAAGCCCATTTGGTTGAATTCCAACTGAAGTAAAATGCACCCAAGACAACATGTTTCAATTCTAAGCACATTAAAGCCCAAATGGGCTCCCTTTGTTGGATGCAGTGTGTACAAATATTAGGAATAGGTTCACAGAGAAGTGCTAGGCAATCAGTCTACAGATGATCACAGCCTAGCCAAAAACCCATATTCAAAAGTCCTCTCCAGCCTCAAGGGGGCGACACAAGACAGACCAATAGAGAACTTAAGGCTGCCCATCAAACTGTCTAGGTTTTCCATGGAGGTGGCAAGGGTGCTATTTTGCTTGATATACAGTGGACGTTTGTTACAGAACTGGACGGTACACTGGGATACAAACCTATCATGCCAGTGTGTCTTATCTGCTGCTGAAGGTTTATTTCCTTCAACTAGGCATTTGTAGAACTTCTTGCTCTGCGAAAGAATGGTCAGATCTTCCATGGTTCAGAAGACTAGACCATAGATCACCACACAGTAGTCTGTAACAGGACAAGTGTGTAGGACTTTAAGTCTGTCTGGCTAACTGGCATTCTTGTGGCCACTTGTTTTTTCAGTTAGGAGTCTCTGAGGTATCTCACGTTGAGGGATATATTTAGACAAATACATGCTAAAAAGGCCATCATGGTCAATAATGGGTCTGATAAGATATGAATAAAGCAAAATTAAAATGTCTTTGGATCTAGAAGAGATGCATTTTGAAATTAGACGTGTAAGACAAAACACTTTAGAATCTACTAGGAACTACAAAGAAGATGTGATGGTCAAAAGGTAAGAGATTATCAAAGAGATACAACAGTGAGGAATTCCAAGATGGCTGCACAGTGATTAACAGCTTGATTTCAAGATCTCATGGTATGAAAAAAGAAAGAGAAATAAGGGTGAGAAACGCTAAGCTTTAGTCAATTTGATTACTGGATTGTAAGCACACTGCCTGGATGCCAGCAAAGAAGAAACTGAGCATGAAAGAAAATCAGCTAGAAAAGGTACAGAGAAAGCACTGACTGTGAAGAATTCTGCTGCTGTTTATCAAAAAGGAAGTTTGAGCACCAGCTTTAGTGCAAGACATGGTTTGCTGTAATCTACAGGAAAAATACATCAAATATGCACAGACGTAATTCAACTAAATGAAACACTGAACAGTATATCAACTGAAATAACAAAAGGCTAGAAAAATGGAAGAAGCTTTAAACAGCTATTCAGATGAACCAATAAAATTGCAAAAATCAAATGTAAAAATGAAGAAAAAGCTGGCTAAATATGAGACTGCTCAAGAAGAGCTATTTCAAAAAATGGTAGAGTTAGGGAGGACAGCATGCAAGGAAAACGCAACATTTTCTGCTGTACCACAGAAACTGGAAGGAACATGCTGTATTAACTTTATGAAAGCACATATAAGCAACTGGACTGGTATTCCACAATATGATTTGTTAATTGAAAGGGTACATCATGTGCATCCTCCAAACCTGGCAATGAGATAGCAGCCAAGACCTGTATTGGTAAATAAGTAATCATACCACAAGAACTGATCATGAGTAAACCGTGGCAAAGGGGAAAGGTATTAAACATTGTAGACAGTAGAGTGTTTGTTGAAAATTATTATTCACTGTACACCAGGCAGAAGAAGCAAATTTTATCCCAGCAATCAGGGAATATCAAGAGGCATGTTTGAGATTCAAACTGCTGTACCCAGCTGTCTTCAGAATATTTTTTCCTGGAGGATCAAATTAATTTTTTGATGCAGAACAAGCTAAGGAGGCAATACAAAAGTTTATCCAACAAAAAATGAGCTATCAAACAGAAGGGGACCCTGCTTCTCATTCTTCTTCTAATAAATCTTATAGTGAGATGCTACCAGTGTTCCCAAGGAAAATGCTTGAGAGAAAGAAAAAAGTACAAGTGTTGACTAGAAAAAGTGGGAATACTTTGGACTTGAATCAGAGTCTGGGGTTGGGAGATGGAGATAAACTGGAAGTACAGCAACATTGAAATTAGTGAATAAATCTGAGACTATAAAGGTTGGGAGATGGAGATGAACTGGAAGTACAGCAACATTGAAATTAGTGAATAAATGTGAGAATATAAGGCATTAAACACATTTGTAAAATACGGCTTTACAAGAAAAAGTAGAACTGGACTTTTTTTGACTTTGTTAAATTTGTGGGGGACTGAAAAGCATATATTAGAGTCATTTATGTTTGGAAAGACACTAAGGGTAAACAGAAAAAAAAGAAAAACTAAGTAAAATGATTTTTGTTCTTGACAGTATCTGTATAAAACATTTCATGATACAAATTGCAAGTTATATAGTACAGCATTTTCAGTTAAATTTGCATGTGATGAAGCTAAAGAAAACAAGTGCCTTTGTTCTTCTTTTTACTGTAAAATGAGAAGAAAGGCTGGACAAAAGCATGTTTAAGTTAATATGCTGTAATCTTGAGTTGTTGCAGTGGGGAATGGGGTGTAAAAGTGCACAGATTTTATGTACTGTTGATATGGTCTTTTGCATAGGTGCATGTCTCGGTTAAGGCCATTGGCTTAATCTAACCAGGTTTTTTGTGTAAGCAAGTAAATAAGAGGACACTGAATGTAATAAAAATTTTACTTTGGCAAACTAATGTTCAGTGTAAGTTGAGAGGTTTGCAGAGCTACACATTTGACATGTGTGTTTTCACTGAGACAAGCCAACTATAGGTGGAAGCAATAAAAGCCAGAACACTTTTTTAAGATTAAATATTAATGTTTTCTGAAAGCATATAAGCTGTTGTTCACATCTGGAAGGGGAATGAACATAAGACCAGAACAGACAGCAATTAGTGTAAGTAGGAGCACAAGGTTTTGCATGTGCCTTAGCATGGATAACCTTAATGTTGGTTAAGTTATGCCTGTGTGTGTAGCTGCCAGTTTGGGACAACTATTCCCATCAAGAGGGTTAAACTATTATTTGAAGATGCACATAGCTTTTTGTATTTAAGTTAATAGGTTTTTGGGTGTTCTGGTTGGTGTGTTTGTTTTCTTGTTTGAGAGTTTTCATTACAACAAAAGGTCTTGTAAAATGTGACATATGTTCAAATGGAGATGACAAGAAACAATTACATAACAGATCAACCTGTCAAACATTAGTGAGTACATGTAACACAAAAGCTGGAAACAAACATTAAAAAAAGCTGTCATATACAATAGGTGGGAATAATAACTTCTTATCATAACGGCTATACCAAACGTATCATTTTGGAATGTGAGTGGCCTCACAGGTAAAGACAAAAATATAAGAATTATATTAAGAAATGCAGAGTGCAAACATCAATGCTACAGGAGACACATTTGGAAAGAAGTGAACATATGAATTTGATAAAGAAAGAATTTCAGGATGGATATTCAGCAGAATATCATGGACGAAGGAAAAGTGAGTACTTGAAATAATTGCTAGCAGAGCTCAAAAAGTGATAGAACAGGAAAAAAAATAATAAAGGTAGATTTGTGGTAGTAAGAGGCTACTGGCAAGTGAGGAAGATTACACTGGCATGTATTTATTTCAACCTAAAACTGCTATCATGGAGCTTAAAGAAATAATCAGTTTTCAGCAGGGAATATTACTTGTAGGTGGGGACTGGAACTTGATTTGCAAAAGTAATTCTGTATCTGGGGGACCTAGAAGGGATGGTATAACAAAAGAGAGTAGATTTCTGAAGACATTTATGAAAGTATTTGGTATGAAAGACATGAATTCAGTAGTAGGAACTCCAACAGAATTTACGTATTATTCCACAATGTACAATAACTGGGCTAGAGTAGAGAAAAATAAAATTTGACAGGAACATGTACATTTAACTGAAAGCTTTGACACATATCCAAGAACTATTTGAGATCATGTGCCAATAAGAATGAATAATAAAAATGCAAGGTAATAAAGTAAACTTGAGACACTAGTGTTTCTCTACTTACTTGTTAAAAAAAGTGGAATTTATGGAATGGGTGGTGGAAATTATGAGTATAAGGAGATGAGATGCATGGCAAAGAAAGAGGTGACAAAGGCTAAGGATAAGGCGTATGGAGAGTTGTATGAGAGATTGGACACTAAAGAGGGAGAAAAGGACCTGCACCAATTGGCTAGACAGAGGGACAGGACTGGGAAAGATGTGCAGCAGGTAAGGGTGATAAAGGATAGTGAGGGGAAACGTACTCACAAGTGAGGAGAGTGTGTTGAGTACATGGAAAGAGTACTTTGAAGGGCTGATGAATGAAGAGAATTAGAGAGAAAGAAGGTTGGATGATGTGGGGATAGTGAATCAGGAAGTGAAACAGATTAGCAAGGAGGAAGTAAGGTCAGCTATAAAGAGGATGAAGAATGGAAAGGCTATTGGCCCAGATGACATACCAGTGGAAGCATGGAGGTGCTTAGGTGAAATGGCAGTGGAATTTTTAACCAGATTGTTTAATGAAATTTTGGAAAGTCAGAGGATGCCTGAGGAGTGGAGAAAAAGTGTTTTGGTACCTATCTTTAAGAATAAGGGTGATGTGCAGAGCTGCAGTAACTACAGAGGGATAAAACTGATCAGTCACAGCTTGAAGTTATGGGAAAGAGTAGTGGAAGCTAGATTAAGAAGGGAGGTGATGATTAGTGATCAGCAGTATGGTTTCATGCCAGGAAAGAGCACTACAGATGCAATATTTGCTCTGAGTGTGTTGTTGGAGAAATACAGAGAAGGTCAGAAGGAGCTGCATTGTGTCTTTGTGGACTTAGAGAAAGCATATGACAGGGTGCCTAGAGAGGAGTTGTGGTATTGTATGAGGAAGTCGGGAGTGGCAGAGAAGTATGTAAGAGTGGTACAGGATATGTACGAGGGTAGTGTGACATTGGTGAGAACTGCGGTGGGAGTGACAGATACATTTAAGGTGGAGGTGGGATTACATCAAGGATCAGCTCTGAGCCCTTTCTTATTTGCAGTAGTGATGGACAGGTTGACAGAAGAGATCAGACAGGAGGCCCCGTGGACTATGATGTTTGCAGATGACATTGTGATATGTAGTGAGAGTAGGGACAAGGTTGAGGAGACCCTGGAGAGGTGGAGATATGCTTTAGAGAGGAGAGGAATGAAGGTCAGCAGGCCTAAAACAGAATGCGTGTGTGTAAATGTGAGGGAGGGTAGAGAAATGGTGAGGATGCAGGGAGTAGAGTTGGTAAAGGTGGATGAGTTTAAGTACTTGGGATCAACAGTTCAGAGTAATGGTGAGTGTGGAAGAGAGGTGAAGAAGAGAGTACAGGCAGGGTGGAATGGGTGGAGAAGAGTGTCAGGAGTGATTTGTGACAGGCCGGTACCAGTAAGAGTGAAAGGGAAGGTCTACAAGAGGACAGTGAGACCAGCTATGTTATATGGGTTGGAGACGGTGGCATTGATGAAAAGGCAGGAGTCACAGCTGGATGTGGCAGAGTTAAAGATGTTAAGGTTTGCACTGGGTGCGACTAAGATGGACAGGATTAGGAATCAGTATATTAGAGGGTCAGCTCAGGTTGGACAGTTTGGAGACAAAGCAAGAGAGGCGAGATTGCGTTGGTTTGGACATGTGCTGAGGAGGGATGCTGGGTATATTGGGAAAAGGATGCCAAGGACGGAGCTGCCAGGTAAGAGGAAAAGAGGAAGGCCTAAGATAAGTTTTATGGATGTGGTGAGAGAGGACATGCAGGCGGTTGGTGTGAAAAAGCATGATGCAGAGGACAGGAAGAAATGGAAACAGAAGATCCGCTGTGGCGACCCCTAACGGGAACAGCCGAAAGAAGATGATGGTGGAAATTATTTGAGAATTATTAGGGAAGATGGAAATTTCTTCAAAAGTTGTAGCTAGTGAGTGGGATAACATGAAAGTGGGGTTTAAAACAGTGTAGAAATAAATGAAATGAGATATGGTCAAGAAGTAACAAAAATTATTCACAGGGGCTGACAAAAGGTTAAAGTATTGCAGAATAAGCGGAATCTAACAGAACAAGGAAGCACAACCTGCAGTGTGATAGACAGAAAATAAGTATCTAGATAATATGCATGAGATTATAAAGATTGCTGTTAAGCAACTGTTTTTTGATAACTCCAACACAAAAAACGCTCAGTACAATGATTTAGTTAACCAAAAATAGAAAGGGTTGCTGCCAAACATAGGGAGCCTAGAACAAGAAAAATAATATGACATCATGTAGAGGTATTACAGAGAATTTGGAAATTTTATGACAATTTGTATAAAGCAGAGGAATGTGGAAATCAAGAAAAAGTACAAATGAAAATATTAACGGAAGACTTAAGTGTACCAAGGTTAGAAGTAGATGAGGCTCAACAACTAACAGTTAAGATAGGAGGACATGAGATAAAAATGATTAGTATAATAAGTCTGCAGAAAGTCTCCAGGAATAGATGATATTTCTGTGGAGGTTTGGAAACTAGGCGGGAAGAAAGTGATAAAGATCTGGAAGGACTTGTTTAACAATATTTTAAAAGGAGGAACACAACACCAAATGATAAACTAGTAAAACAAAGGCAACTGCAGAGTCGAACCAACACAGTTTAATACATTAAGCGCTTTCATCCGCCAAATGGCTGGACTTCATCAGAATGTACAAAAAACACAACAGTCAGCTTATAGACCCAGAAACCCCAACCCAATAAATTAATTAACACATACAAAATAACTGAATGCAATACAATATGATAAAAAATAGATAAATATAAGTATGAAAATATATGGAGAAAATAATGTATATATATATTATATCTATATATACTCTATGAAGACATGACAAATACAAGACATAAATGATGAACTTAAAAGTCAGGCAGAATTTTTCCCCGCCCTCCCACCCATTTAAGTTGTCTTGTTAAATACCACTGTCTTTCTAGTTGCCCGCCTCTTATGTTAATCTGACCATATATCTCATTTCTCTCTACTTTCACTGGCTTATGTGAGTAATCACAAAATCATCATTTTTGAAATCCCACCCCTTCAATTATTTAAATTTATTGGCCATCCTACAGTATTTCATAGTACCAAAATACAAAGTGACCACCCCTTTCAATCCATCTTGCTGTTTTAAAAATAGTAACTCTCCACTAAACCTTAACTTTTTAAAAAGGTAAAACTCAAGTTACCTACTTTCACATCTAACTTCTCTAGTGCACACTGCAGAGTGCATTCTTTTCAATCTTACCTTTAAGCATCCCTGTGACTAGCACCTTCTCTAATACCTGTTGGAAAGGACTAGGAAGCCTTAAACTCATACAAACACTGAACTCTCCTTGTTAACAAGGAGAAATTAATAGTAGGCACTAAACAGCCTATAATTGCAAAGTACCTTGCTAAGGAAACAGCTCCTATACTTTACAAAGAAAAAAAAAAGCCCCAAACCAAGCATGTCCAAGGGTCAGCTTCCGGTGATTTCTCCTGTCCACCTGGTGAATCTGGGCATACTGGGACAATGCAGCAATTGCCTCATGTACACAGACAACCCTCTCCTCCTACCACCCAACACTACAACCTGTGAGAGATGCACTTACATAGCCAAAATGGAAGCAAAGCTCTCTCCACCCAAGATTGTGCTAAACAGTCAAGAGGAGAAGGTTAACACCACACTACATCTCAAGCAACACATAGCCCTTCTAAACCCGCACTACCAACACCCACATATAGCAACACTAAATCCACATATGCAGAGGCCCTTAACTGTAACCTGCCCAAGCAACAAAGACCTCTGAAGCTGAAACGCAAACAAACACCAATCATAACCAATGTGTCACATAGTTCACAACACCAGTGTGCCACCCAGCAACAGCCTCTAAGGCAAGACAATGTACCTAACACTTTAGTCATAGGTGACTCTATAGTCCGGCCCTCTCACCAGGTTGAATAAGGAGAAAATTACAGTCAGCTGCCTGTCGGGTGCCAGAATCCGCCACATAACGCATGCACAAGTCACTCCACAACAAGTACAAATATGACTCTGTCATTGTCCATGTTGGAGTGAATGACTTCAGACGTACCTCCCTGGACTACATGAAAAGAGACATGGAAGAGCTCTCGGATCATGTGGCCCAGGCAGGTATGACCCTAGCCCTGAGTAGCATCCTGCCTTCGCCCAGAATGATACCACAATATAAGGATAAAATGATTGACTTCAACAATTGGCTAAGCTTATGGTGTCATTCAAAGGGGATCCAGTATCTGTCTGCCTGGGATGACATGATTGACAGACCAAGATGCTTTGCCAGAGATGGTCTGCACCTGTTGCCCCTGGGATTCAGGTTACTGGCTAAGGCTCTTGCCACCCCTATATTGCCTTTTTTAGGCAAACTTCAAAGGACAAAACCACCACCGTAACAGGTACAAGCATGCAAAATCTGAAGGTAATGCTACTCAATGCTAGAAGTCTAAACCTCAAAATGCACTCTCTCGAGGCACTCCTAAAAATGGAGAACATCGATATCTGTGCAGTAAACTGAGACCTGGTTCAAGGCTCCAGAGAGCACCCCTGCAATACCAGGCTACAACTCTTACCACACTTTTCGGCCACCAAACCAGGACCGAAACACTAAAGGTGGAGGAGTGTCAATATTCACAAGGATATTCACACCACCAGGCTAGTTGGCCAACACAATGTGTCTGAAATTCTCCAAGTGCAACTAACACTAGGTAAGACTGCAATCCAAATTGTAGCTTGCTACAGATCCCCCACCATACCCCAAGATTCTCACTACACCTTTCTAAACATACTGGAAAATATTAAGATAGAACCAAACACCCTAATACTGGGTGATTTTAACTACCCTGCCATTAACTGGGAAAACTACTCATGTCCTAACACCTTTGCGCAACAGTTCTTGGAATTCATAAATTCCAATGCCCTGGATCAACTAATCCATAGTCCCACCAAGGGCTCCAATATCCTAGACCTGGTCATTACCAACATGGGAAATCAATGCTCCATACCTATGGTCACCCCCTCGTTAGTCAGGTCTGACCATAAGCTAGTCACCCTTAACATCCACATCCCACCCCCCAGTAAAGAAACCACCATAAAAAACTTCTCCAAAGCCAACTTCATGCTACTCAAGTCAGAAGTGACAAACTTCATAACACCCATGCAGACGGGAACTGAAAGTTCAACTGCTGAATCCTACACTAAGGCACTGTAAGAGCACATCCACTCATGCATGAATCGTGCCATCCCAAATAGAACCAAAATGCTCTCATCCAAAAAAAGGAAGCCAATCTGGTGGTCCCCTGCCATAAACAAACTTTACAACAAAAGGAAGAAACTTTTGCAGAAAAGAGGAAAATCCCAGGATGCAAAAAACTCCCTTACTAGCCTCAGTAAGAAACTGAGATGCCTCATAAAATCCTCCAAAGCTAGTTACGAAAATAAAATTGCCAAAGATTCCAAAGACAACCACAAAGCATTCTATAACTATGTCAAGAATCTAAATGGCAATGCTCAGATCTGCTCTGAGCTAAAACAGAATGGCATTAAATATACTGATCCAAAGCATATTGCCAATATCCTGGCAGATCAATTCAGTGCCAACTTCACCCCCCTCTTACCCCCTAAATGGCCCATCTCAATACCGGAAGATTGCCAAATTCCAGTAATAACGGCCACACAGGTACAAAACGCACTCTCTAAAGCCAAGAATACAGCATACATGGGACCAGATGACATCCCGGGCTGTGTACTACATGAACTACAATATGAACAGGCACCTCACCTAAGTGTCATGTTTAATCATAGCCTCACCTCAGGTTTCGTGCCCACTGAGTGGCGCAGAGCTACAGTTATCCCAATCCACAAGGGGGGATCCACCTTGGATCCCGGAAACTACCGTCCCATCAGTCTGACAAGCCTTATCTGCAAGGCCATGGAGCGTATTATCATGGAACTTATAAACAAAGACATTGGCAACCTTCAAACACTGGACCCCACCCAGTTTGGGTTTGTGAAGGGCCGATCTTGTCTCCTGAACCTGATTGACTTCTTTGAATTGGTCCACACAGCCTATCTAGACCTTGCCAAGGCCTTTGACACCATCCCCCACTCTGGAATCATAGATAAAGTTACTAAGTTGGGCATTAATCCCTATGTCACCCAATGGGTTGCTAAATGGCTTACTGATAGAACCCACACTGTAAAAGTAGCCAACTCCAAATCCAGCTCCAGACAAGTGACAAGTGGAGTACCTCAGGGTTCAGTCCTGGGGCCGCTCTTGTTTGGCATCTACTTCTCTAAAGTACAGGCCAACACTAAGGGACTCTGGCTAACAAAGTTTGCAGATGACTGCAAACTGGGAGCCATTATTGAATCCCCAAATGATGTGGATACTCTACAAAAGGGCCTTACAGAAACAGATGCTTGGTGCCAGAGCCATGGACTCAAGCTCAATGCCAAGAAATGTATTGTTATCCCCTTTGGGAAAAAACATGTATCCATGAATTACCATACAGGTGGCAGTACACTAAACACAGAAAGTGTGATAAGAGACTTAGGGACACAGGTGGACAGTGGTCTCACCTTCGATAACCACATCGCCACAACAGTCAGGAAATCCTTCTATGTGGCACACCTCATCACGAAGGGCTTTTCATCCAGAAAAAAGGAGGTCATTGTCCCACTGTACTCATCCCTCATTAGACCCATTATAGAATACAACGCCCCATTTGGTATGTACCTCAAGACATCTGCAACAACTGGAAAGGCCTCAGAAATACCTCACTAAAAGAATCACAGGCCTAAAGCAGATGCCCTACACTGACTGCCTTAAAAAACTCCAGCTATACTCTGTCGCATATCGTCTACCCAGATGCGATCTCTGCTTAACATACAAGGCCATGTCAAACCCAGAGCTGTTGGACATGCTACACTTAAAGAAATCCCAATCCCTCAGAGCTACACGCTCCAGGGATCTAAACCTTGTCATCACAATAAA
This sequence comes from Protopterus annectens, assembly GCF_019279795.1. Lineage (NCBI taxonomy): Eukaryota > Metazoa > Chordata > Ceratodontiformes > Protopteridae > Protopterus > Protopterus annectens. The sequence goes on from NC_056726.1 coordinate 469,255,419, forward strand.
CAAAACATGCTGGAGGGATAGGTTCCTGATCCAGAGACTCCCCAGACTCTGGAATAGATTTGCCCATACATGTCAAGCAGAGTGCCTCTTTGGACCTCTTCAAGAGGAACCTTGACAATTGGATGGGAGAAAGGAAATTCACCCCAGGGATCACGTCAGTCGCCCTGCTAGACAGGGGTCCAGGAAAGTAAATAATGTGGGAAGAAATAGCCAGGGAATTGTTATGGCTAGGCTTGTATAGGCCCTACGGCTGATAGCCTAGTACCAACCTATGAACAAACAATAAAATAAAAACAAATGGCAAACATTGATTTAAGCTTCAATAAACTGGAAATAGAAATTACATCATTAAGACCCGGAAAAACAAGTAGTATTATATTTAAGTTGCTACCTAAGCTCAAGAATTCAAGAAAAATGTCACGGGGACCACCTCAACACTGTCAATGACAGAAAAATGTGTGGGAAAATTCTTAAGGTGTCTGTAAACTGCATTCCATTCATCCTTTTTACCAATGTCATAATTATGTTGATAGATCCTCTACCTGAATTGTCTAATGGTCTTACCCATATAAAAACAGGTACAGGATTGACATAATGCAACATAAATAATGCCCTTACGGTCACATTTGAACCTTTTCCTGTACTTAATATTACCATAACAATGTACAAAACATTCCGTACCCTCAAGAATAAATTTACACTGTGAATAGTGACCACATTTAAACATTTTCATTTTTCCACTAAACAAAGAAGGGGGCAACATTCTTTCAGTCATGGTTTTTAAACACATATCCTTTTGATACACAATAACAGGTTGTTCACCCACTTTATTGAAGATGTTTGAATTATACTTGAAAATATCCCAAAATTTAGTAATGACAGGTTTGATTTCCCTAAACTGTAAGTTAAAGGGTAAAACCATGGTCTTCCTGTATGGAACACTAACAGAGTTGGTACCACAGTCCACATATTTATGGACTACAGTATTGCCAAGTGTGGGGTATAAAAAAACACTCATTCTCTTTCTCGACTTCCATGAAGATTTCAGTTAGGAAATCTTGGGGATAACCCCTCCTTAAAAACATGTCAAATAACCTGGCACATTCATCAATAAATTGTTGTTCTTAGCTAACCATTCTTGCCAACCTGACACATTGGCCCTTGACAATGGCCTTCTTTTGATGCATAGGGTGGCGGCTCTGAAAGTGTAAATAGGACTTTGAATGTGTAGACTTCCTATATAATGTAGAATCAAATCTGTGTAATGCACTGTAATGCAATATTCTTGACCAAAGTAATGTCAAGAAAATTAATTTGAGCAGAGTCGAGCAACATGGTGAACCATACAAATTCTGTGGAATTATTGATGAATTCAAAGAATTCATCTAAACTTTCCCTGGTGTCATGCCAAAAAAATAATGATGTCATCAATAAAACACCTATACAGACACACACTGTCCTTAAATTCAGAGGTAAAAACAAAATTGGTCTCCCAAAAGGCCATAACAGTGTTGGCAAAAACAGGTGTGCAAGCAGCACCCATGGCAACACCTTGGGTCTGCTTGAATAAATGGCCCTCAAAGCTGAAGTTGTTTTGTAAAACAATATCCATCAATCTGCTCAACCCCAAATTCTAATGTCCAACCAGAATGTGAAACCAAAAACTGAAAAAAAAAACAATCAATTCCAGTATCATGTGGAATGCTCGAATACAAATCCTTTACATCAATACACAAAAATAATATCATCTCTATACACACTGTTATTGACATTCGAAAGAAAATCCCATGAATCTCGCAACAAAAATGGATAGTTTTTAAACATGTTTTTAGTCTCATGGTCAATATATTTGGCAATTAAAAATGTCTTAGAGCCCTTAGCAAAGGATCATAGGAAGTTACTAGGATATTGGCCCTGAGACACTTATAAGCCTAGCCAAGTGTTTAGCCCATGTATAGACAAATCAGCAACCGATGCCCCTGTCCAGCAGGGACACGGGTGGAATGCCATGGATGTATTTTCTATTTCCCATCCAGTTACCCAGGTTGTGCTTAAAAAGGGGAAAAAAGGTATTCTGCTTGATGTGGAGAGGGAGTCTATTACAGGATCTTCTACAATTTGTCTCAAAGGGGGTTCCTCCAGACATTTATGTACCTCGGGGAGTTCAAAAATAGTGGGTGTTCTAGGAAACTGAACTTTTAAATATTGCAGTTCACCCAAAGAAATCTTATAATTACCATCTGGATAGAATCACTTACTTAGATGTACTTATATCTAGGAACACTGACAATACTCCTCACACAGAAGTGTTTCGCAAATACCCTGAATATAACACACTACTCCACACATCCAGCTTTCATCCAGCCCACATTACCAAAAACATCCCCAAGTCACAATTCATCAGGATGAGACAAATCTGTTCAGATGATAATTCCTTTGCACATTTTCGTAATGATTTAGTTCATAGATTTCAAGAGAGAGATATAACATGGGTTTATTGTCTATACAGCAAGTGATTATGCTGCCAATATTGATAGAAAGGACCTTCTTAAATACCAACAAAAACCAAGCTCTACCACTAAAAACTTACGGTTTACCACCACATATGGTAAGAATACCAACAAGCTTATTGAGGTCATTAGAAAACATTGGAATATATTGTTGGCAGACAATTTTTTGTCTCAACATTTAGGTGAAACATGTCAGTTCTCTTTTAGAAAAGGGAAGAACTTGGGGTCTTACTTTAGCCATTTCAAACATCAGCATCCATCCACCCACTCATCATAATACTATCCAAACTACCATTTCTGGGAAGAAGATCATTGGCTGCATGCCTTGTGGTCATTGCAGCAATTGTATTCGAGTTTTGAAAACTAAAAACTTTTCTAGCAGTAATTGCAGCATGGTATTCAACAACGTTTTTTGCAAACTGCAGTATAGACTGGGTTGTATACCTGGCCACCTGCAGCTGTCCTGCATTCTACATTGGACAAACATCCAGACCCCTTAGGTTACGTATTTCTGAACACCTTTTTGATGTTAAGCATAAAAGAATGAGCAATGGTTTGTCCAAACATACTTTACAACACTACAGCATCCTTTCACTTTACCACTGTAGATAGGATAAGAGGGGATAGGAACCAAAAAACTAGATGGCATACAAAAATGAATGCAATGGAAAAGAAGTGGATTATGAAATTGGGGGGGCTGTTCAGCCCAGGCTTAAATGAATATTTATGAGCCCACCAATAATATCTTACTATCAATAAAAGATATATTATATATATGTTCACAAGATGTTTTGTATTATTACACTGATGAATTCTAGGTTAAATCCTCAGCTGAAACCGGTCTGTTTTTTCTTGTGTTTCATGTAAAAATAAATATATGCATAGCGCACAGTTGCTGGCTTGTTTTTGTCATTTTATATTGTTAAGACCATTAGACAATTCAGGTACAGGATCTAACAACATAATTATGACATTGGTAAAAAGGATGAATGGATTGCACTTTAAAGACAACTGCAGAATTTTCCCACGCATTTTTTCAAATTTTCTGTCATCGACAGTGTTGAGGTGGACCCTAGAGGTGGTCCCTGTGACATTTTTCTTGTATTTTTGGAGCTTAGATGGCAACTTAAATGTAATGTTTCCTGTTTTCCGGGTCTTAACGATGTAATTTCTATTTCCAGTTTATTGAAGCTTAAAATCAATGTTTGCCATTTAAGTTTTTATTTTATTGTTGGTTCTTTTAAGTTCATCACTTATGTCTTGTATTTATCATGTCTTGACAGGGTATATATAGATATAATATATATACAATATTTTCTCCATATATTTTCATACTTATATTTATCTATTTTTATCATATTGCATTGCATTCAATTATTTTACGTGTGTTAATTTATTGGGTTGGGGTTTCTGGGTATATAAGCTGACTGTTGTGGTTTTTGTACAGTCTGATGAAGTCCAGCCATTTGGAGGATGAAAACGCTTAATGTATTAAACTGTGTTGGTTCGACTCTGCAGTTGCCTTTGTTTTAATATTTTAAAAGGAGGAGAAGCATCAACATCCTGGAAGAAAGCTAAGGTGGCTGTAATACCTAAAGACAGTCAACACTCATCAGAGTCAGCTTCATATAGGCCTATTTCAATTATAAACCATGATCATAAAGTTTTTATGTCTAAAATAGCTAAAAGAATGGCAAAGATGTTCCCAGTGTTGATAGATATGGCCAATGTGGTTTTGTGGAGGGGAGCAAACATTTGATGACACTACTAGAACCATAATGATCCAGAGGGAAGTAAAATGTAAAAAAGTACCACTGCCGTTGGTAGGTCTTAATACAGACAAAGCATTTGACAAAGTAAACTGGCATTTTACAAGTAGGGCAATAGAAGCATTTGCATTCCCTGATGCAATAATAAGGTTAATTAGGAGGATACATGAGGGATCGGAGGGAAAAATTAAAGTGGGAGGGTTCCTCTCTTACAATTTGTGTCTGAACAGTCAGCGGTGTCCTCTTTCCCCTTTATTATTTGCATTATATTTAGAGCCACTGGTAAAGAAAATGAGGGACTCAGAAATTCAAGATATAATTGGTCTTTGTTGGCCTTATTTGCAGACATTATTTTGTATCTGATAAAATCAGGACATTTAAGTGTTGTGGAACATTCTGAGGCAGTTTTAAGTTTTTTCAATATATAAAATGAATGAAGACAAAACAAAGGCTATAGCTGTAAACCATGTACCCACACATGAATTGGTTCAGCAACACCCATATTTGTAGGAACACGATAAAATAAAAAGTATTTATTTGTATGGGTAAAAAGGATTCTGTTATGCCAGCTAGGATATGTAGGAAGAGACTAAAGAAAAGATAATACAAAACCTTTGAACTGAAACTCTTATTTAAGGATAGCAAAACAGAAGTAGTGAAAATGTTTTCAGTCTCTTTAGTTTTATATACAGATCAAGCAACTTTTTTATCAACCAGAGGTGAAGTTGTGGATAGTAATTAAGAAAAGGTTGAAGGATTTTATCTGGTAGAGAAGAGGGCAAGGGTCAGTGGGATAAGTTGATCCTTCCACTAGAACAAGGTGGTTTAAGATTACCTGATTTGAGGAGATTTTAGAACTGCACAGTTAATGTTCTCATACATAACACAAGCAGACCATTATAATTCAAAGTGGAAAGGGATAATTATGAAAAGCAGGGGAAAATTCAAGAAATATGGAAAGAGTGGGATTTTGGATGCACATCTTTAAAGAGAATAAGAGCCATACTGAATATTATAATCATAAAGTAGCAGAAAATATTCTAAGAACTAAGCCAACACAAGAATGTAGAAAAGAAATTCTACTGATAGGGATGACTGCAATTAGGGGTACAGAGCATATGCAAGAGGGGGTTGGCATTTATTGGAGAAAACTAGCAAAGTAACCAAGGTATTGGGAGGAAATAACTAGAGAGGAAAAGGTTAACAGAATGGGAAGAGGTCAAGAAGACAATTGGACTGCAGGCTTTAGACAACCTTCCCTGTCCGGGATTGATATCAGAGTATTGGCAAACAGAAAGGGATAGGAGAATCTTAAGTAAAATACCTGCCCTAGTAGAGTTTTTAGTTGAATCTAGAACAGAAGCTGCTGTAAAAAGGCTAATTAGTAGGGCATATAAAATATTGCACAATAATTATAGGAATCAATCGGAGGAAATTAGAAAATATAGGAAAAAGACAATGGATAAGCAATTCAAAAGGAAACAATGGGAGGACATATGTAGGACTCTGAAATATGCAACAAAGTCTAGAAGATTTAGGATTTTTGCTTGCCAAGTGTCTGCACAGGCATCTCTGTACCCCAAGCAGACTCCAAATATTTTTTTTTCCTCAATTAGATGATAAATATTGTGCGATAGGGAAGAAACAGGTAGCTGTGAATGTGTTTTAGGAGTGCAAGGAGTTGGCAGACTTTAAAAAAAATCCCTAAAGAGTACTCAGTCAGCAATATTAGGTGAGCAAATGGGTACAACTAAGGAAATGATTTTCTGACTTGGAACACAGGATCTGAACTGCCTAGGCATAGTAAGGCCTTGTTAAGTTTAATTTTGGTGGCTGCCAACAGAGTACTTACTAGAAAATGGAAATCAGAGTCTAAATCAATTGCATTTAAAGTGGTGAATATAGAAGGACCGGAAGTGGGAACTTTAGAAATGGGTAAGAGCAAACTACAGAGAAAAAAATGGAAACTGTGGGAATAATACATGCAGAATAATGTTTTGGAGGACAAATGAGGCATAACTCAAAAACATAACCCAATCGCAGTTGCCCTACAATTTGCATCTCTGACTCATTTACTTAAAGTGCTGTACCCAGCTTGTCCTTTTAGACGTTATACTGCTGTAACTAGAACTGCTCTTACCCAGTAATATTCTAAAGTGCAAACAAAGATCTTCAGCAAACTCTAACATATATATATTATAACAAAATGGCTCTGACTCAAACCCTATTAGTGTGCCTCCTCAACATATTAGCACTCTACCAACTACCATACCTCTGAAATAAATCAATAGTCCTATAAACCCATACTCTCTGCACCAAAAGTTACCAAGTCTACAAATCACCACAGCACCCACACTGCACCAGCAAACCTTCTTACACTTTTTCAATTACAGGCATCTTAGATCTAAGTATATTACCATATGAAATCCAATAAAACTAAAGCTCAAATGTATATGGTTACATACACTTCCTTCATAAAATTTTCACCTAAAAAAAAATCAGTGGAGACATTTAACCAAACCCTGGTCACACAGGTTCCTATTATAACCTAGAACTTGTAAAGGTTCAAATGTCACATGGTCGACACCATATGATCAAATATTTACAAGTTCGAAGGTTAAAACAAATGGCGCAGAATGGGAAGATTTCCCTTTTCTGCACTGAAGTGCAATCTCGGAGTTGGTATATTTAAGTAGCGGGGGTGTGGGGAGAGCAGGAGGGCTAGACCCCCTGCTCACAGCGATTAGGTAAGTTTTTTTTTATTTTTATTTTTTATGCAGAGTATATTGGGAAAAAGATGCTAAGGATGAAGCTGCCAGGTAACAAGAAAAGTGGAAGGCCTAAGATAACGTTTATGGATGTGGTGAAAGAGGACATGGAGGTGGTTGGTGTGGCAGAGCAAGATGCAGAGGATAGGAAGAAATGGAAACAGTTGATCTGCTGTGGTGACCCCTGACAGGAGCAGCTGAAAGAAGAAGATGATTTTTTATTATATAGTCGATGTTTCAAACTTCGCTCATATGGTGTCGATCATATGAGGTTTGAAGTTTTGAAACTTCGAGTATATAATACAGACCCTGTCCCACATAGTAAAATCTCCACATTAACACCACAGTATTACATGAACCATTCCATTTTCCTCTACCATCTCCCAATTCAAGCCTTCTCCTCCTAAATATCAATCTTAGGAGCATATGCAATAAAATCTAGGACATACATGCTTGTACTGTCACATATTTCCCAGACATAATCATAGCTACAACCATGGCTGAAAAAAAGATGTAAATGATAATGAAATTACCCCACCTGGTTTCAGTATAATTAGGCTTGACAGGAAAATAAGTGGGTAGGTGGTATAGCCATCATCAACAAGAAATCCATAAATATAACTGCATATGTACAGGAGATACCACAGTTTAATAATGCGGAACTCCTTGTATCACATCTCAAAATCAATAACAGAAAAACACTTTGTTTAGCAGCCATATGTAAACCACCAGGTAAAAACATCACTGCTGTCAAAAATATCCTATACTGGATATTCCACCATATACAGTATGAAACAATACTACTAAGAGACCTAATTACAGACTGGTACATTAATAGCAATACTCCCATCGGATTCCACAAACCTGTACAGCTTTACACAGCTAATTACATCAGTTAGTACAGTCCACAAAGGTACTGGTATGGCAGTCAGCCTTAGACTGGATTCTTACTAAAGAGACTCAAAATTAGGGCAGCCCGTATCCTTCAAGACAGCCTAAGTTACCATCAACCTACTTACGTTTTCAGAAGTTACAATATCCAAGATAAATACATAATTTACAACCAAGTTTGTCTCTCAAAAAACTTTGAACAACATACTTTTAGCAACTCCTTAAAAGAATATAACTGGAAAATACTAAAATGTAGGCCCTTAGACTCTGGTGTCTCATACTTTGAGATATTCCTAAAAATTCTCAATAACCTTGAGTAATAAAAGGGTCAAATCCAATCCTGCACCATGGCTAACAAAATAAACTAAGAAATTAATGCTACAGCATGACAAAGTCTGGAAAGAATAGCACAAAATAGAACACAAATACATTTCAACTTTTCAGGCAACTAAGGAAAAGGACAAAACACTAAATAAAACATAAATACATTATAACATCATCCAAACTAAACATCAAAACAACCCACAACTCTTCTGGATATCCATACACTAGCTTTTACATCAAGGCCAAATTACCACCCTACCTCTACATCTAACAGTAACACTGACTCAATTCCCATACAGTTTAACAACTATTTTATACAGACTACATTTTCCTTCATAACCATTAATACTTCCACTATCCTCATAGTACCAACAGCCTCTGATAAATATAATCTATTTGACTTCAGCCCAGTACCTACCTCTGCCAGTAAAAAACTCCTACATAAGCTAAAACTAACCACTCTAGCCGCTAACCAACTCTCCTCAGGCTGCTTAAAAATGGCTTGTGTTGATAAATAGATGTACATCCGAAAAATATGTTCCATCTATTTGGAAAAAAAATCATTATTATGCCTTTATACACAGCTGGCACATCTGCAGAGGTTAATAACTACAGGCCCACTGTAGTCCTCTACCCTCTATCAAAAATATTTGAAAAAATGTATTCATGTGGAGCTTCTAAATCACCAAAATTGCTCTTGGAAACACAGCATGGTTTCAGATGCCACCACAGCACAACCACTGTCCATTTCACCAACACTATAAACCAACAATAGTAACCTAGTGTAAACTGGGTTCCTAGAGTTGTCCAAATCTTTCGGCACTGTATCACACCAATATTTATTTGCTGAACTCTTTTCTATAGGTCTCTCCCAATCCTCCCTTAAATCGTTCCTTAGTTATCTATCTGGAAGGCAACAAGCAGCCAAATGGATAAGGACCTCTCTTCCAGTTACCACAAGAGTCACTCAGGACTCTATACTAGGACCCCTGCTTTTTAATATTTTTATAAACAGGTTTCACATTGCCATACACCAATGAAACACAGCACAATATGTAGATGATTTGACTAATATGTACAGCCCCCACAATATGCTGACTACAAGAAATCACTCAAATTTCATTCTCCTCAATAGGAACCTGGCTGAAAAATTCAAACCTACTTTGTAATCCCAGTAAAACAAAATTTATGCTCTTCCCCCAAAACATTATCTCCTTCAACGGCAATCTTTCTTGGTTACATCACCAAATAATACTAAAATTGAGGTAGTACCACAGACTAAATTGCTGGGCATTGTAATAGATGACAACCTTAAATTTGACCAACATATTCTCCAAACAATTAAAAAGATCCACCAGAAGCTTGGCTCCCTTTACAAGGCAAAAATAGTACCTTACAGACCCAGCAAGAAAAACCCTAGCCTCATCCTCTTTGCTTCCAACCCTCTTTTATGCCTCACCTAGCCTCACAAACCTAAGTTCTACTCTAAACTCCAAACTAGCCACCTGTTGCAACAAAGTACCTATATTTGCCACCAACACTGCACAGCGAGCTCACCACTGCCAAGTCTTAAAGCAGCTAAACTGGTTAGAACTTAACTACAGAACATACTCTCACAGTTAGTTATGGCATACAAACGGTTACATTTTTCTGAACAATGCCCTGCATTAAAAAAAAAACATATTATTGCCCTACACCCCAACAAGGGACCTCCGTTCTGGCTATAAATTTCTACTAAGCACTACCAAAGCAAATAACTCATCAAGGGACTCACTATACTCCTGTTAAATCTCCAAGTAACACCATTCCTACACAACTAAAATGATTAAATTTCATGCTATAAAATCCAGCTCAAACAATATCTTACCCAATCTTGGTCATGCTTATATTCATCAAAAGGTTGAGACCTCTGGTAAAAGCACAAACGTCTTATTGCTTATTACAAACTTTTTGCCCTCCTCTACTTGAATCATTACACCCCTCCTGAACTATTCTTTTCACTCTCCTTACACAGCACTTCTCATCTTGCTCTTTTTCTAACTGCCCCCATCCACAGCTCTACCCCTCATATGCATCTCCTGTATATCTAAGTTATAAACCTTCTAAATACACCAATTTGGAACCAGCAGACTAAATAGAAAGAATTCTATGCCATGCCCTCTGTCTTATGATGTTACCACTACCCTCCTATACAATAATAACACCTTGTATCCCCTCTTACATAATTTTAAAATTTACTTCAATGTATCTCGAATTATTTACAAACCTATACAATACTAAAATCTCCACTTCTACATAATTTTAAAACTTGCTTCATTACGTATCTTGAACTCTTTGCAAACCTTTCTTTACTGGAATAAAATAACAAATAACTTCTTTACAATAACGTTTTCTTTCTGCAGTATCAATCCATTTATTTCTGCAAGATTTTACAGCTGGAACAACTGTACAGACTTAAAACTGTTGATGTAAATACTTTAATGTACAATGCAGTCTTCTTATTATGTTTGTTGTTTCATGAGAAATGTAACTGTTTTTCTGAGAACTGTCTGAATTCATTTATTAATATAAATATACTGTGGTGGAGCTTTTCTCTCTGGGCCTCCACTGAAAATGGACTTTCCTGGTCAACAAAGACAAATAAAAGAAAATAAATTACGGGAAGGCAGCAACTGACCAATTTATGCAATGCTAGATTGATAATTTTATAGAAGCATGCATGTGATGTATAATGCTTGTAACTGTGAACATACTAACATGGTTTGATTTTTTTTTATATAAATGCATGCTTGCCTGTGTCTTAAGGGGATAATTCAATAAAGGTGTTAAAAAACAGATACTATACTGAATGACCTATATGCTATGCTGGTTCAAGGCTCCAGAGAGCACCCCTGCAATACCAGGCTACAACTCTTACCACACTTTTCGGTCACCAAACCAGGATCGAAACATTAAAGGTGGAGGAGTGTCCATATTCACTAATGATATTCACACCACCAGGTTAGTTGCCCAACAGAATGCGTCTGAAATTCTCCAGGTGCAACTAACACTAGGTATGACTGCAATCCAAATTGTAGCTTGCTACAGATCCCCCACCATGCCCCAAAATTCTCACTACACCTTTCTAAACATACTGGAAAATATTAATATACAACCAAACACCCTAATACTGGGTATTTCAACTACCCTGCCATTAAGTGGGAAAACTACTCGTGTACCAATACCTTTGCCCAACGGTTCTTGGAATTCATAAATTCCAATGCCCTGGATCAACTAATCCATAGTCCCACCAGAGGCTCCAATATCCTAGACCTGGTCATTACCAACATGGGAAATTGATGCTCCACACCTATAGTCACCCCCTTGTTGGTCAGGTCAAACCATAAGCTAATCACCCTTAACATCCACATCCCTACCCCACTCCCCCAGTAAGGACACCTACATAAAAAAACTTCTCCAAAGCCAACTTCATGCTACTCAAGTCAGAAGTTACAAACTTCATGACACCCATGCAGATGGGAACTGAAAGTTTGACTGCTGAGTCCTACACTAAGGCACTGTACAAGCACATCCACTCATGCATGAATCATGCCCTCCCAAATAGAACCAAGATGCTCTCCTCCAAAAAAAGGAAGCCAATCTGGTGGTCCCCTGCCATAAACTACAACAAAAGGAAGAAACTGTTGCAGAAAAGAGGAAAATCCCAGGATGCAAAAAACTCCCTTACCAGCCTCAGTAAGAAGCTGAGATCCCTCATAAAATCCTCCAAAGCTAGTTACGAAAATAAAATTGCCAAAGATTCCAAAGACAACCACAAGGCATTCTATAACTATGTCAAGAATCTAAATGGCAATGTTCAGATTTGCTCTGAGTTACAACAGAATGGCATTAAATATACTGATCCCAAGGATATTGCCAATATCCTGGCAGAGTGATTCAGTGCCAATTTCACCCCCCCTCACCCCCTAAATGGCCCATCTCAATACTGGAAGATTGCCAAATTCCGATAACGGCCACACAGGTAAAAAAATGCACTCTTCAAAGCTAAGAATACAACATCCATGGGACTAGATGATATCCCGGGCTGTGTACTACATAACTACAAAATGAACTGGCACCTCACCTAAGTGCCATGTTTAATCATACCCTCACCTCGGGTTTCATGCCCACTGAGTGGCACACAGCTACAGTTATCCCACTCCACAAGGGGGATCCACCTTAGATCCTGGGAACTACTGCCCCATCAGTCTGATGAGCCTGATCTGCAAGGCCATGGAATGGATTATCATGGAACCTATAAACAAAGACATTGGCAACCTTAAAACACTGAACTCCACCCAGTTTGGGTTCGTGAAGGGCCGATCTTGTCTCCTGAACCTGACTGACTTCTTCAAATCAGTCTCCAGAGCAGTGGACGAGGGTAAGGCAGTCCACACAGCCTATCTGGACCTCACCAAGGCCTTTGACACCATCCCCCACTCTGGAATCATAGATAAACATACTAAGCTGGGCATTAATCCCTACATCACTCAATGGGTTGCCAACTAGCTTACTGACAGAACCCACACTGTAAAAGTAGCTGACTCCAAATCCAGATCCAGACAAGTGGAGTACCTCAGGGTTCAGTCCTGGGACCTCTCTTGTTTGGCATCTACTTCTCTTAAGTACAGGCCAACACTAAGGGACTCTGGCTAACAAAGTTCGCAGATGACTGCAAACTGGGAGCCATTACTGAATCCCCAAATTATGTTGATATTCTACAAAAGGGCCTTACAGAAACAGATGCTTGGTGCTAGAGCCATGTGCTCAAACTCAATGCCAAGAAATGTATAGTTATCCCCTTTGGGGAAAAAACAAGAACCCGTGAATTACCACATTGGTGGCAGTACACTAAACACCGAAAGTGTGACAACAGACTTAGGGACACAGGTGGACAGTGGTCTCATCTTCAATAACCACATTGCCACAACAATCAGGAATTCCTTCTATGTGGCACACCTCATCACTAAGGGCTTTTCATCCAGAAAAAAGAAGGTCATTGTCCCACTGTACTCATTCTTCATTAGACCCATTATAGAATACAACACCCCATTTGGTATGTGCCTCTCAAGACATCTGCAACAACTGGAAAGGCCGCAGAAATACCTCACTAAAAGAATCACAGGCCTAAAGCAGATGCCCTATGCTGACTGCCTTAAAAAACTCAAGCTATACTCTGTCGCATATCGTCTACTCCGAGGCGATCTCTGTTTAACATACAAGGTCATGTCAAACCCAGAGCTGTTGTACATGCTACACTTAAAGAAATCCCAATCCCTCAGAGCCACATGCTCCATGGATCTAAACCTTGTCATCACAATAAACAAAACATGCTGGAGGGATAGGTTCCTGACCCAGAGACTCCCCAGACTATGGAATAGACTGCTCATGCATGTCAAGCAGAGCACCTCTTTGGCCCTCTTCAAAAGGAACCTTGATGATTGGATGGGAGAAAGGAAATTCACCCCAGGGATCACGTCAGTTGCCCTGCTAGACAGGGGTCCAGGGAAGTAAATAGTGTGGGAAGAAATAGCCAGGGAATTGTTATGGCTAGGCTTGTATAGGCCCTAGGGCCAATAACCTAGTACCAACCTATGAACCTATATGGCATTTGTTTTACCAGAAAGAACTATACTACATTTTTTTTTTACATTTAATTTGAGAACACTGTCCCTGCACCAACTGGTAATGTCTAACCAGTGTTGGAGCAATTGTGACTCAGTGGATGATTGAACCTACTTTATTTACAGCCATGTACAAAGTTAGATAATGAGAGACCAGGAGTCCTGCTGAATATCTCAGAAAAAAATGAGAATACAAGAGGAACCAACACTGAGACATATGGTACACCACTGGCACCTTTTTAGCTTTCAGAAGTGGTATCTACAACTCTAACCACACCTGTTCTGTCAGACAACCAATTAGCTGTCTACTGAACAACATATGGATTTATACTCCGATTTAGAAGTCTGTCATGAATGCTAGCATGGGGACGTGTGAAAGGCCTTGGCCATGTCCACATATGCTGTGTGTACTGCCTAACTACCTGTACATGGCTGTAAAGTAGGCACTGTTGTTCAATCATCCACTGAGTCATAATTGCTCCAACACTGGTTAGACATTAACAGTTGGTGTAGGGACAGTGTTCTCAAATTGCGCACCACTACAGTCATCCCTCTCCACAAAGGAGGAGTGACTACCGACCCTGGGAACCATCGCCCCATTAGCCTGACGAGTCTGATATGCAAAGCTATGGGACGCATCATCATGGACCTAACAAACAAGGATATAGGGAATCTCCAAACTCTGGATCCCACACAGTTTGGTTTTGCGAAAGGTAAATAATGCCTGCTCAACTTGAGTCAGTCACCAGAGCTGTGGATGAAGGCAAGGTGGTTCATACAGCCTACCTTGATCTGGCCAAGGCTTTTGATACCATTCCCCACTCAGGAATCATAGAAAAACACGCTAAGCTTAGCATCAACCCCTAGTGTAAATTTGATCTGGGACCCTCTTCCCAGTCTAGTGTCATTACCTCATTCTACCCAGTACAGGGAGAACATTTGAGAAGGCCAATCAGCTTAGTTTCTGCTACTCCTTTCTCTCTTTCCTTTGTCTCTTTCCACTTGGGGGAAAAAAAATGTATCTGCTTTTACTGTATTTGTGTTTCTTCCTACTTTATTTTGCTTTTGCGTCATCTTAAATGTACTCAATTGTATTTATTACTGCTTGGTGTAACTCATTCTAAGCCTTTTAGTTTAAGCACTTGGGCTTCAGACCAGTTGTTTTACATTAAGAAGGTTTGTGGTCTGCACTGTAGTGGCAGAACAGGTAGCTTACATCCTTCTAAGTTGGGAACTGCTGATTGAGGGCTCAGTGTCTGTTATTCTAAAAGTGTATTAATTCTGGTTTAAGCACTTGGGCTTCAGGCCAGTTATTTTACATTAAGAGGGTTCGTGGTCTGCACTTTTGTGGGAGGAGAGGCTGGACTCTGCCCTTCTGAGCTGGGAATTTCTGGTTAAAGGCTTATAGTGCCTGCATATTTGAACTGCTTCTTACTGAAATTGGTACACCTTGTTTGCTGTAGCATAGACTAGATCCAGGCCTGCTGAATCTAGCTTTGTTTGTAATAACTTGAGCACTAATCCAGGCATTCTTTAAAGTATTCAATTGTATTTATTACTGCTTGGTAGTAACTTGATTAAAGTGTAGCTATCATTCTAAGTCTTTTGGATTAAGCACTTGGGCTTCAGACCAGTTGTTTTACATTAGGAAGGTTTGTGGCCTGCACTGTGGTGGCAGGACAGGTAGCTTACATCCTTCTAAGTTGGGAACTGCTGATTGAGGGCTCAGTGTCTGTTATTCTAAGTGTATTAGTTCTGGTTTAAGCACTTGGGCTTCAGGCCAGTTATTTTACATTAAGAAGGTTCGTGGTCTGCACTCTTGTGGGAGGAGAGGCTGGACTCTGCCCTTCTGAGCTGGGAATTTCTGGTTAAAGGCTTATCGTGCCTGCATATTTGAACTGTTTCTTACTGAAATTGGTATGCCTTGTTTGCTGTAGCATAGACTAGATCCAGGCCTGCTGAATCTAGCTTTGTTTGTATGCTTGTTGTTTGTTTGCTTATTTCCCTGAAATGCTAATTCCACCTAAAACGCGGCTTTTCAGCGCTTCTGTGGATCCCAAGTGACATCTGCATTGCTTACTGTACTTATTTCCTTGTTTCACTTGAAAGAAAGTTACTGTTTGTCGTTTTTGCATTTAAGTTACCTGTAACACATTGCATTTAAGTTACCTGGCACTTGCTCACTAAGTCAGCACTAAAAAATTAAAAGCACTACACCCTCACAAACTCCCCTTGAGTACCTTACTCCCCATTGGCCCTTTTTTTCAATTATAAAGGAATTCCCAATACTATTCTAGCATGTCCAAAGGTCAGTTGTCAATCTCCTCTGCGGTCCAACTGGTGAATCTGGGAATCTTGAGGCAATGTTACAACTGCCTCATGTACACAGACAGCCCTCTCCTCCTCCCAACAAATTCCAACACATGTGAGAGATGCAACCATATAGCCAAACTGGAGGCTAAGATCTCTCAACTCAGTACCAGCGTAACCAGTCAGGAGGAGAAGGAAACCACACTCACTACAATTCCAGTCTCACATAGACCTACCACGACAGCAAACCAAACACATAAACACACAAAAACATACTCGGAGGCTCTAAATAAAAATCTGCCTAAGCAGCAGAGACCTCCAAAGCAGACACCCAAGCAACCGCTACCACAAACAAAGCACGTGCAACACATAGCTCACAAAGCCAGTGTGCGGAATAGTCACAGCCCTTAAGGCTAAACAACACACCTGATACACTTGTAATAGGTGACTCTATAGTCAGGCACACTGACGTCCCACTCACCAGGCTGAACAAGGAGAAGGTCACGGTGAGCTGCCTGCCGGGCGCTAGGATCCGCCACATAACACAAGCACTCAGGTCACTCCAACGCAAGTA
Organism: Protopterus annectens; assembly: GCF_019279795.1. Lineage (NCBI taxonomy): Eukaryota > Metazoa > Chordata > Ceratodontiformes > Protopteridae > Protopterus > Protopterus annectens. Next base: position 469,272,228 of record NC_056726.1, read on the forward strand.
CAAATATGACTCAGTCATTGTCCATGCTGGTGTGAATGACCTGAGACGTACCTCCCTGGACTACATGAAAAGAGACATAGAGGAGCTCTCTGAGCATGTAGCCCAGGCTGGTATGACCCTGACCTTGAGTAGCATCTTACCCTCACCAAGAATGACGCCACAATATGAAGACAAGATGATCAATTTCAACAATTGGCTTAAGTATTGGTGTCATTCAAAGGGGATCCAATGCCTGTCAGCCTGGGATGACATGCTCGACAAGCCACGATGCTTCACTAGGGACAGCTTGCACCTGTCACCCCTGGGCTTTCGGATATTGGCAAAGGCTCTTGCTACCCCCATAGTGCCTTTTTTAGGCAAGGCTCAAAAGACAAACCCACCTCCATAGGTATCACAAGGGAGAAGAAACTAAAAGTAATGCTACTCAATGCCGGAAGTCTAAACCTCAAGATGCACGCACTCGAAACTCTCCTTAGCATGGAGAACATCGATATCTGTGCAGTAACAGAAACCTGGTTCAAGGTTCCCGAGAGCACCCCAGCACTACCAGGTTATACCTCATACCATGCTTTTCGGCCCCAAAACTTGGACCGAACTACAAAAGGAGGGGGAGTATCAATATTCATCAAAGATACCCATACCTCCAGGTTGGTGGCACAGCACGAAGCATCAGAGACTATCCATGTGCAACTAACAGTGGGTAAAACTGCCTTCCAGTTTATAGCCTGCTACAGACCACCCTGCCAAACCCAGGAACCCCACTCGGCCTTCCTGAGAACACGGGAAAATATGAAGGTCTCTCCAAACACCATTATATTGGGCGACTTCAACTACCCAAACATAGACTGGGAGCATTACTCTAGCTCCAACACCCTAGCCCAAAGGTTCCTAGAATTTATAAACTCAAATGCTATGGAACAACTTGTTACCACTCCCACAAGAGGGGAAAACATACTGGACCTGATCATCACCAACATGGGGACTCTATGCTCCAGACCAGAAGTGTATCCCTCACTGGTAAGATCAGATCATAAACTAATCTCACTGGATATTCACATCCCAACCCCACCCTCTGCCCAGAAAATCACAGTGAAAAACTTCTCTAAAGCAAATTTCACACTCCTCAAAACCGAGGTGGAATCCTTCAAAGCCCCCGGGCCTGTGGGAAATACGGCCCAGACCACAGAATCTTTTATAAACGCATTCTATGAACACCTTCAGGAATGCATGGATCATGCAATCCCAAATAAAACCAAGACCCAATCCTCCAAAGGCAGACGTCCTGTCTGGTGGACCCCAGCCATAAACAAAATATACAATAGAAGGAGGAAGCTACTACATGATAGAGCAAAATTCCCAAAAGGGAAGGCATCTCTGATCAGTATTAGTAAAAAACTATGGGCACTCATAAAATCATCTAAGGCCAGCTTCGAGAGAAAAATTGCACAGGACACTAAGGATAATCACAAGGCTTTCTTTAGTTATGTTAGGAACTTGGGTGGGAATTCCCAGATATGATCAGAATTAGTCCAAAATGACAAAAAATACACCAAACCCACAGACATTGCCAACATCCTAGCTGACAGGTTCAGCGCAAACTTCTCCCCCTCCTCCCCACCAAAAGGGCAAATATCTATCCCAGCAGAGTGCTGCCCCCCTGACATGTCAGATGCTCAGGTAAGAGCCGCCGTCTCCAAAGCAAAAAACACAGCATCAATGGGACCAGACGGTGTCCCGGGCTGCGTCCTACATGAACTTCAAGAAGAGCTAAACCCAAACATAAAACTACTGTTCAATCTCAGCCTTACTACAGGATATGTACCCAAAGAGTGGCGTACAGTAACAGTGGTCCCTCTCCACAAAGGTGGTGCCTCAACGGATCCTGGAAACTATCGCCCTATAAGCCTGACTAGCTTGGTCTGCAAAGCTATGGAAAGGATCATCATGGACCTCATAAATAAAGATATTGGGGACCTACAGACACTGGATCCTACCCAGTTCGGCTTTGTTAAGGGCAGATCCTGCCTCTTAAATCTGGTCGATTTCACCAAGGCCATTGACGAGGGGAAGGTGGTCCACACAGCCTACCTGGACCTCGCAAAAGCCTTCGATACAATACCCCACTCGGGCATTATAGATAAGCTCAACAGCTTAAATATAAACCCCTAAGTCACTAGATGGGTTGCAAACTGGCTCAAGGACAGAACCCACATGGTTAGAATTGCTGGAGCCATGTCAGACATCCCACAAGGCTCAGCCCTGGGACTTCTCTTGTTCGGTATATATTTCTCGGAAGTACAGGCCAACACAGAAGGACTGTGGCTGACCAAGTTCGCAGATGACTGCAAACTGGGCACCATAATCGACTCTCCAGCCGACACAAGCATCCTCCAAAAGGGCCTCATAGAAACAGACAACTGGTGCCAAAGCCAGGACCTCAAGCTAAATGCCAAAAAGTGTATAGTCATCCCCTTCGGCAAAAACAAAGTGCCCACAAATTACCACATAGGTGGTAATCCATTAAGTACAGAAGAAGTAATTAGGGACTTGGGGACCCAAGTTGATAGCAATCTCTCATTTGACAACCACGTGGCCAAAGTGGTTAGAAAAACATTTTATATAGCCCACCTAATCATGAAGGGATTCACATCTAGATCAGGGGAGGTCATAGTGCCTTTTTACTCATCCCTCATCAGGCCCATAATTGAGTACAATGCCCCTTTTGGGATGTACCTTACCAGACACCTGCAACAACTGGAAAGACCCCAAAAGTACCTCACCAAGAGGATCAAAGGGCTCAAACAGATGCCATATGCTGCCCGGTTAAAGAAACTCCAGCTTTACTCAGTGGCATGCCGCCTGCTCAGTGGCGATCTGTGCCTGACGTATAAAGCCATGTCCAACCCGGAATTAATGGACATGCTGCACCTCAGAAAATCCAAATCCCATCGAGCTACGCGCTCGAGAGACTTCAACCTCAGCACTGAAATAAATAGGACATGCTGGAGAGACGGATTCATAACCCAGAGGCTTCCTTCACTCTGGAATAAAATCCCAGTCCAGTTTAGGCAGAGTCCCTCATTGACTCTCTTCAAGAGGAATCTTTGGATGGGAGATCGTAGGTTTACCCCGGGTATCATTTCTGTGTCCCTGTTAGACAGAGGCACAGTATACTAACCTCGAAAAAGGGCATCGCAAAATTAATTTAAAATGGATGGCGAAAGCCAATCACACTCTGGCTAGGCTTATAAATGCCCTAGGGCAAATAGCCTAGTATGAACCTATGAACCTATATCACTAGGTTGGTTGCAAATTGGCTCACAGATAGAACCCACAGTGTGAAAGTAGCGGACTCGAAGTCAGACTGCCGATTAGTCATGAGTCGTGTCCCACAGGGTTCAGTCCTGGGTCCTCTCCTGTTTGACATCCTACAGAATGGTCTCACTGAGACCAATGACTGGTGTCAGAACCATGGCCTTAAGCTGAATGCCAAAAGTGATGTTGTTATCCCCCTTGGGAGAATCCTGGTTCCCATGAATTACCACATTGATGGTAGTACACTGAACACAGCAAGCATTATAAGAGATCTGGGAGAACAGGTTGACAGCAACCTCTCTTTTGATCATCACATTGCCTCTGTGGCACATCTCATTACTAAGGGTTTTGCATCCAGGAAGAAAGAGGTCATTGTCTCCCCTCTACTCTTCCCTTATTAGGCCAATCATCGAGTACAATGCCCCAGTTTGGCATATACCTCACTAGACACCTGCAATAACTAGAGAGGCTGCAAAAGTACCTCACAAAGAGGATCCTAGGCCTTAAACACTTGTCCTTACGGACAGACTCAAAAACCTCCAGCTATTCTCTGTCTCATATCGCCTACTTGGAGGTGATCTCTGCTTGACTTGCAAAGCCATGTCTGAACCAGCTATGTTAGAAATATTACATCTAAAGAAATCCCAATCTCTCCTCACCACATACTCCAGAGACCTCAACCTCATTACCACAATTAGTAGAACATGCTGGAGGGACAGGTTCATAACCCAGAGACTGCCCATGCTATGGAACAGACTTCCCATACATGTCAAGCAGAGCACCTCGCTGACCCTCTTCAAGAGGAATCTTGATGAGTGGATGGGAAACAGAAAATTCAACCCGGGAATAACTCCAGAGGCTCTACTTGAAAGAGGCACTGGGAACTAAGGTCGGGTGGCACTATGCCAGGGTAATTCTTTGGCTAGATAAAAAAAAAACGACACAACCAGGATCCAAAATAGAAAAATGTTAATGAAAATCCCTAGCGCCTCGACTGGAAGCCTTGAAAGGAGAATAAAAAACACAAAAACTGCCCAAGCATATATAGCACAATCAATGATCATAAATTGCTTAATTGTAATCAATTAAGCTAAAAAAACTTTCCAATTGCATTCCACATTAATACCCGCTGGGCATAAAGTCCCATACTTCAAAATAAAAACAGTCTCTCTATACAAAAGCCTTTTCTTCACATCCAAATTACATCCCTTTCTACAAACATGCTCTAATACAGTAGATTGCAAACCATCTAAACTTCTATTATGATATTTTATCAAAATGTATTGCAAGAGGGCTTTCAGGCTTAGCATTTAAAATATCCCTAAAATGTTCCTGATTTCTAAGCTTTTAAGCCCTCTTGCTTTCACCCACATAAAATATGTTACAAGGGCATTTTATAGCATAAATTATTCCTTCTGTTTGTGTCTTTCGGCTTTTCCCGGTTAGGGGTCGCCACAGCGGAAACTCCAGTCCGCTAATGATCGGCAGTAGATTTTTACGTACTGGCTTGCTGGGCCTAACGCACAACCTTCAATGAAGGAATGCCCATTCACACATGTCGCCACACAGAAGAAGCTCTAACTGAGAATCGAACGGGCAACGTCTGTGAGGCGACACCGCTACCGCAGCACCACCACCGCAGCTATAAATTATTCCTTCTGTATTACATGAAAACGTGTGATTTACTTTAAAAGAAATGCCATTAATATATTTAAATGTATTGCACACATATTTACATACATTACATCTTCCACATGGAAATTTACCAACTACATTAATCACAGAATCAATACTACTGTTAGGAACAGAAAAATTAGCATGTACCAACATATCTCCTCTGATACTTTTGCCCTTACGATATGAAAATATAGGCACTTTGTACATTATATCCAAAAGTTCTCTGAACTTTAATAAAACGTTCCAATAGTGTTTAATCACCCTTTTTACTTCATCAAATAGAATATCATAAGTAGTGACTACATAAATTTTTCTTAAATTAGATGTATCATTATTATTTCTACTCATAGGGTGCCATGTTTGTAACCTATTTGTCTATAGGGGTACTTTTTAGCTTTGTGTAACAAAGCATATACATCTTGTTTACAATAACCCCCATCAATAAATAATTCAGCTGTTTTATTCAACTCCTATAATAAATCAGTGTCATTATTGCAAAGTCTTTGAATACGAAGAAATTCCCCATAGGTTAAGGAATCTATTAAATGGGGTAGATGACAACTGTCTGCAGCAAAAAAATGCATACCCCCTTCAAATCTATGATGTATTTTACTTATAATTCTTCCATTAGTTTCACCATTTAAACAAATATCTAAAAATGTCACTGATTTCCCAGTTTGTACACCATCGAACCTTAAAGCAAATGGGTTATTCTGAAGTTCTTCAATAAAGTATATAACTTTATCCTGGCCCCCTTTACAAATAAAAAATAAATCATCAATGGATCTATAATATTGTATTACATGTTCCTGATAGAATTTTAAACTACACAAATAATCCACTTCAAATTGACCCATCATAATATTGGCATACATGGGGGCAAAAGCAGCTCCCATTGCCGTACCTTGCAGTTGATGAAATATATTATCATCAAACTCAAAAAAATTATTAAACAATACTGAAAAATAGTTCAATAATGTAATATGTCAAGGGGCTGTTTTTCTCAATGCCTCACATCCATATCTATGTTCAATACTGGTGTACAAACTTTTAACATCTATGGTTAACCAATGCATTTCCTCTGACCATGATACCGATTTTATTTTTTCTAAAAAGTCATAGTTGTCTTTAATAAATGAAAACTGTTTAGTAACATATGGTAACAAAAAATTATGTAAAAACCTGCCCATGTTGTTCAAAAAATATTTACATGCTGAAACAATTGGACATTGGGGGGGGGGGGGGTATTCAAGTTTTTATGAATCTTGGGCAGACAGTAAAATGTGGCAATTTCACACCCCCATATATCAAATTTATTTTTCACATCTTCATTAGACAAACAGCCCAATTTAACACCCTTATTCAAAAGGTCAAGATATTTATCAACGGCTACTTCATATTCTTTCATACAGCTTTTCCTATAGGTGGTGGTATCATTTAAGTGGTCATAGCACATCTTAGCATACTGGGCAAAATACATTACAACTTTATTCCCTTTGTCTGCTGGCTTAAATATAAGTTGTTGGTTTTTGCTCAGCCTCTGTAATGCTTGCCACTCTAACTTAGTAAGATTGTACTGAATAAAACTCCTGTTCATCATAAATGCTTTGAACAGTGTTTCTAATGCAAAATCAACCATAGAGGAAAATTGTATAATACCCCTATGATTAAAAGGCGGCACAAATTGAATTTTCATCACAATATTAGAGGTATCTAGTTTTGAATATGCAGTATATACAGTATCATTTTCTAATTCCGATGTACAGGAATAAAAACTGTCATCCTCTGATATACATTCCACAGAATTTACTTCCTGATTCTCAATCTTATTACCTTGAAAAAAAAGTTTAGCAAATGCAGTTTCCTAGCTAAACAAAACATGTATTAGCATGTTTAGTCTATGAACAACAGTGGATACAAATTTTAAACCCTTAAGTACTTAATCTTCTACATCACTGAGCACATAACCTGATTAATTAATAACATAACCAATTTCCTTTTCACTGTTAACTAAATTACATACTGTGTTTTCAGTACTTTGATTAATTCCACCGAACACGTTTGTGTTTATTATGCGAGGAATGCTGTCCTTCATACGGCTGGTTGTCTGTGGATTCTGGAGCCGTTCTGGTTCTTTTGTTGCTTCAATAATTCCCATATTCAGTTAATAATCCTATGGCTAGGCTTGTACAGGCCCCAGGGCCATTAGCCTAGTACACACCGATGAACCATTGCTATAGCATCTTTTTCACAGAAATTAATGAGGTTAAAGAGAGAAGACCTACTGTTTACAAAGGTGAACTGACAACATTTCAAGATTAAGAGATTTCAATGTCCAAAGTAATGCTATCTGACATACTGTGTTCCAATTACAGTATTACAATGGCTGTTTTCCATGGTTTGAATGCAACTTAGTGGAGAGGCATAGATTAAAGATGTTAAGTAAAAATTCAAGTAGGCCCATTTTGGTACTGATCAGCCAACTGGGTATGTCATCAGGGCTCATGGCTTTGCTATTCTTAACATTTGACAAGGCTGAGTAGACTTGTTGCACAATAATTACAGGGAGTGACTGTGACTGTGGAATCCATGGGATAGCTATAACTGTGGATGGAGTAAAATTTGTACTAAATTTGTCAGGATAATACCATGGAGATTACTTTTTCTTTGTTGATAATACCAATTCCATACCTTTCAAATGTCCAGATTTTTGCAGAATGTCCAGATTTTTTACTTAAATTTTTGGACTATTAATCATAAATTTGTATTGTTCTTTTGCTATGATTGTTCATATTATTAATTTTTTATTTGAAAATGACCAACACAAATTGAGTAAGATGTGTGGTTTCCTGGCAAACAACTGAGGAATAAAGTAATTAAAAATAACAGATATTTGAGTTTCAGACATGATATCCTTCAGAAAGTGCATGACAACCTAGCATTTTTCTAAGTTTATAAGAGCAATATTTAAAACTGTCCCTATTTTTGGGCCTTTGCCCTCCCCCATTATTTTTGGTTTTGTCCAGATTTTTTGCACCAAGAGGGTGAGAGGTATGCCCATTTCAAAAACTAAGTGAAAAACAGCAAACTGACAGTAAAAAAAACAACAAAAAAGCCATTTGTGCACAAGTCTCTTCAAAATAAATCACTAAAAACTTTAATGAAACAAATCCATGTTACATGAACCGCTTTTCATTTAACTTGTAGCAAAACTTCATCAGATACTGTATCTGATGAAGTTTGGCTACAAGCTAAACAAAAAGCACTTCATGTAATGTGGGTATGTTTCATTACAGTTTATAGTGATTTATTTTAAAAAGACTTGTGTACGAACAGCTTTCTTGTTTTTTTTTTTTTTTTACTGTCAGGTATGTCCGTTTCCTTTGGATTAGGGTGGGCAATAATACTGTGAACTAGCTCCCCACCTGAAATAGCTAAAAAATATCTACAGCTACATATGGTTGCAGAGGCTATATTCAGCACTGAGACTCTTAAAGGTTCCCTTTAACTATTTAGTGGTTTGGTTAACTATGCTCTCAGGGAAAGCAAAATGACGCCTCTTATAAATAAAGTGATTTATTTCTCATAGGTTGGTACTAGGCTATCGGCCCTAAGGCCTATGCAAGCCTAGCCATAACAATTCCCAGGAAATTTTTTCCCACAATATTTACTTCTTTGGGCCCCTGTCTAGCAGGCCGACTGACATGATCCCCGGGGTGAATTTCCTATCTCCCATCCAATCATCAAGGTTCCTTTTGAAGAGGGCCAATGAGTTTCTCTGCTTGACATGTATGGGCAGTCTATTCCAGAGTATGGGGAGTCTCTGGGTCAGGAACCTATCCCTCCAGCATGTTTTGTTCATTGTGATGATAAGGTTTAGATCCCTGGAGCGTGTGGCTCTGAGGTATTGGGATTTCTTTAAGTGGAGCATGTCCAACAGCTCAGGGTTTGACATGGCCTTGTATGTTAAGCAGAGATCACCTCTGAGTACACAATATGCCACAGATTATAGCTGGAGTGTTTTTAGACGGTCAGCATATGGCATCTGCTTTAGGCCTGTGATTCTTTTAGTGAGGTATTTCTGTGACCTTTCCAGTTGTTTTAGATGTCTTGTGAGGTACATACCAAATGGGGCATTATACTCTATAATGAGTCTAATGAGGGATGAGTACAGTGGGACAATGACCTCCTTTTTTCTGGATGAAAAGCGCTTAGTGATGAGGTGTGCCACGTAGAAGGATTTCCTGACTGTTGTGACAATGTGGATATCGAATGTGAGACCACTGTCCACTTGTGTCCCTAAGTCTCTCATCACACTTTCGATGTTTAGTGTCGTGCCACCTATGTGGTAGCTCATGGGTACATGTTTTTTTCCAATGGGGTTGACTATACATTTCTTGGCATTAAGCTTGAGCCCATGGCTCTGGCACCAGGCATCTGTTTCTGTAAGGCCCTTTTGTAGAATAGTCACATCATTTGGGGATTCAATAATGGCTCCCAGTTTGTAGTCATCTGCAAACTTTGTTAGCCCGAGTCCCTTAGTGTTGGCCTGTACTTCAGAGAAGTAGATGCCAAACAAGAGTGGTCCCAGGACTGAACCCTGAGGTACTCCACTTGCCTGGAGCTGGATTTGGAGTCGGCTACTTTTACAGTCTGGGTTCTGTCAGTAAGCCAGTTGGCAACCCATCGAGTGACGTAGGGATTTATGCCCAGCTTAGTAAGTTTATCTATGATTCCAGAGTGGGGGGTGGCGTCGAAGGCCTTGGCAAGGTCCAGATAGGCTGTGTGGACCTCCTTACCCTCGTCCACAGCTCTGGAAGACCAATTCAAAGAAGTCAATCAGATTCAGGAGACAAGATCGGCCCTTCACAAACCCAAACTGGGTGGGGTCCAGTGCCTGGAGGTTGCCAATGTCTTTGTTTATAAGTTCCATGATAATGCGTTCCATGCCCTTGCAGATCAGGCATGTCAGACTGATGGGACAGTAGTTCCTGGGATCCAAGGTGGATTCTCCCTTGTGGATTGGGATAACTGTAGCTGTGCACCACTCAGTGGGCACGAAGCCTGAGGTGAGGCTATGATTAAACATGACACTTAGGTGGGGTGCCAGTTCATTTTGTAGTTCATGCAGTACACAGCCTGGGATGTCATCTGGTCCCATGGATGCTGTATTCTTAGCTTTGGAGAGTGCTGTTTCTACCTGTGTGGCTGTGATTATCAGAATTTGGCAATCTTTTGATATTGAGATGGGCCCTTTAGGGGGTGAGAGGGGAGTGAAGTTGGCACTAAATCGATCTGCCAGGATATTGGCAATATCCTTGGGATCAGTATATTTAATGCCATTCTGTTGTAGCTCAGAGCAGATCTGAGCATTGCCATTTAGACTCTTGACATAACTGTAGAATGCCTTGTGGTTGTCTTTGGAATCTTTGGCAATTTTATTTTTGTAACTAGCTTTTGAGGATTTTATGAGGGATCTCAGCTTCTTACTGAGGCTGGTGAGGGAGTTTTTTGCATCCTGGGATTTTCCTCTTTTCTGCAACCGTTTCTTCCTTCTGTTGTATAGTTTGTTAATAGCAGGGGACCACCAGACTGGCTTCCATTTTTTGGAGAAGAGCATTTTAGTTCTATTTGGGATGGCACGATTCATGCACGAGTGGATGTGCTCGTACAGTGCCTTAATGTAGGATTCTGCAGTAGAACTTCCAGATCCCGTCTGCGTGGGTGTTGTGAAGTTTGTCACTTCTGACTTCAGTAGCATGAAGTTGGCTTTGGAGAAGTTTTTTAAGGAGGTTTCCTTACTGGGGGGTGGGGGTGGGATGTGGATGTCAAGGGTGATTTGCTTATGGTCAGACCTGACCAATGAGGGGGTGACCACTGGCGTGGAGCATCTATCTCCCATGTTGGTAATGACCAGGTCTAGGATATTGGAGTCCCTGATGGGACAATAGATTAGTTGATCCAGGGCGTTGGAATTTATGAATTCCAAGAACCGTTGGGAAAAGGAGTTGGTACCCGAGTAGTTTTCCCAATTAATGGCAGGGTAGTTGAAATCACCTAGTATTAGGGTGTTTGGTTGTATCTTAATATTTCCAGTATTTTTAGGAAGGAGTAGTGAGAATCTTGGGGTATGGTGGGGGATCTATAGCAAGCTACAATTTGGATTGCAGTCTTACCTAGTGTTAGTTGCACCTGGAGAATTTCAGATGCATTGTGTTGGGCAACTAGCCTGGAGGTGTGAATATCCTTGGTGAATATGGACACTCCTCCACCTTTAGTGTTTCGGTCTTGGTTTTGTGGCAGAAAAGTGTGGTAAGAATTGTAGCCTGGTATTGCAGGGGTGCTCTCTGGAGCCTTGAACCAGGTCTCAGTCACTGCACAGATATCGATGTTCTCCATTTTTAGGAGTGCCTCGAGAGAGTGCATTTTGAGGTTTAGACTTCTAGCATTGAGTAGCATTACCTTCAGATTTTGCATGCTTGTATCTGTTAAGGTGGTGGTTTTATCCTTTGAACCTTGCCTAAAAAAGGCACTACAGGGGTGGCAAGAGCTTTAGCCAGTAACCTGAATCCCAGGGGTGACAGGTGCAGACCATATCTGGCAAAGCATCATGGTCTGTCGACCATGTCTTCCCAGGCAGACAAATACTGGATCCCCTTTGAATGACACCAGAAGCTTAGCCAATTGTTTAAGTCAATCATTTTGTCCTTATACTGTGGTATCATTCTGGGCGAAGGCAGGATGCTACTCAGGGCTAGGGTCATACCTGCCTGGGTCACATGATCCAAGAGCTCTTCCATGTCTCTTTTCATGTAGTCCAGGGAGGTACGTCTCAAGTCATTTACTCCAGCATGGACAATGACAGAGTCGTATTTGTACTTGCTGTGGAGTGACTTGAGTGCATGCATTATGTGGCGGATCCTGGCACCCGACAGGCAGCTGACTGTAATTTTCTCCTTGTTCAGCCTGGTGAGTGGGACATCAGTGTGCCTGACTATAGAGTCACCTATGACTAAAGTGTTGGGTACATTGTCTTGCCTTAGGGGATGTTGTTGGGTGGCACACTGGTGTTGTGAGCTATGTGTCACTTTGGTTGCGACTGGTGTTTTTTTGTGTTTCGGCTTCGGAGGTCCTTGTTGCTTGGGCAGGTTAATGTTAAGGGCCTCCACATATGTGGGTTTAGTGTTGCTATGTGTGGGAGTTGATGGTGTGGGTTTTGAAAGGCTATGAGTTGCTAGAGGTGTAATGCAGGTGTTAGCCTTCTCCTCTTGACTGTCTAGCACAGTCTTGACTGGAGAGAGCTTTGCTTCCAGTTTGGCTATGTAAGTGCATCTCTCGCATGTTGTAGTGTTGGGTGGTAGGAGGAGAGGATTGTCTGTGTACATGAGGCAGTTGCCGCATTGCCCCAGTATGCCCAGATTCACCAGGTAGACAGGAGAAACCACCAAAAGATGACCCTTGGACATGCCTGTTTAGTTGCTTTTTTGTAAGGTTTAAGAGCTGTTTTCCTTTACCTTTGCAAGGTACTTTGCAATTGTAGGCTGTTTAGTGCCTATGATTAATTTCTCCTTATTGACAAGGAGAGCTGAGTGCTTGTATCAGTTTCAGGCTTCCTAGTGCTTTACAGCAGGTTCTAGAGAAAGTGCTAGTCACAGGGGTTCAGATTTTAGTGCTACTACTGAGAAACCAGCCAGTTTTAAGGGAAAATTTGAAGAGCAGACTTTCTGGCACCTGGAATAGTTTAACTGTAGCCTCGTAGTGCTGCACGATGTGAAAAATGTGCAAACACACGCGTTTTTAAGCCAGAAAGTTGAAAGGGATAGAAATCGGCCCAAAAAGGCTAATAAAATTACAATTTCAGAGCTGGAAACCACTCCTCTAGCTTTAGAATAGGCAGCACAATGCTCACCAGTCCCACTGGTAGGCAGTAGGACTTCCCTCTGCCACAGCAACGTCTGGATAGCTCTGAGCACAGAAAATAAAGTCCCGAGACAAGCAAAGCCTAGGATATGGACTGGCTAGAAAAGGTGGGAAACGGGCAAACAAGGTAGTATATATTTTTTTTTTTGTTGAAACAGGCTAAACAATGCAATAATACAATAAATAAACACAGAAAAGTCTAACACACTTGAGTGTGTAGTCCTAAACAGTAAATGCAATTAAAACTCTACAAAATTAGCAATTTAAAATTGTTTAAATGAAGCAAGGCAAGTACACAACTAAAAAACGATTTAAGTGGCAGAAATACAGCAGAATAAGTAGCGAGTCTACATATACAGAAAAGCAGCTAAAACACACAAACACTTCAGATGCAGTGCAACCTAGAGCACTTGAGTTGTAGCAATATTAAGGCAATTACAGTTATAATAAATTCTCTAAAATATACTCTTGTTTGTTTGTGTCTTTCGGCTTTTCCCGGTTAGGGGTCGCCACAGCGGAACTCCAGTCCGCTAATGATTGGTAGTTGATTTTTACGTGCCAAGTTACCAGCCCTGACACGCAACCTTCAACGAAGGTACGCCCATTCACACATGTCTCCACGCAGAAGACATTCTAGCTGAGAATCGAACTGGACAGCGCCTTACTGTGAGGCGACAATGCTCTAAAATATACTCTATATTTCCAAAATGTTTGAGAAGCACAGTCAGAACATAAGGAAATTCAGGCAAAAATTTTTTTTTTTTTTAAGGGAAAAAGGAGAAACAGAAGGCCTTATCAAATGCTCTCTCTGTATTAGGTAGAATGAGCTAATGCCACTAGACTGGGAGGAGTGTCCCAGATCAGATTTACAGTAGGGGCGGGCAACTGCAAAGCCACCAAGTATAACACAAGACACCAACAGGGAGGGAGGGTGGGTGGGGGCACTAAAGCTATTAGCCTACAAAGCACTAGAGAAAGCCACAAAATGAAAGTTATTAAACAGATAAAGATTTGTAAAGATACAGAATGCTTTAACTGCAAAAAATCAGTTACCCGTGCAGATTACAATAAAAGTGCTATATATAAATTGCTAGAAACAATAAACTGTATAAATAATTGAAAAAAAACAGGATCCTTATATATCTCAGCTAAGAGTTGGAGTCAACAGCTCTCATCCACTCTGCTCAGTGTGTATAGACAGAAACTCTCTCAAAGTTAGGGCTTAAATACCAGAACAACAACTTTTTTTTTTTTTTTTTTACAAAAACACAAAAGAACCAGCCCCCACTAGCCTGCAGCTATTAGCCTACAAAGCAGTAGAGAAAGCCACAAAATGAAAGTTTTTAAGCAGATAAAGATTTGTAAAGATACAGAATGTTATATAATTTACTTGTATAGCTACACCATCATGGGGGGGTGCTTTTATAATTTCACAGTATTTAGTGCAGATATGCACCACATTATTAACAACTATTTAAGTGGGAGAAGAAGTTAGACACATAAGCAGCATATTTAGCAAAGGGATCCATCAAAGGAGGATTGCAGCAGAGTTTTATTTAAGTCACCAAGTAACTGAAGATGGTTTACTTTTAGGAAGTCCATTAACACAGATATATTTCCAGAAGAATTACCCACTGGCTGCAAAACACAGATAAAACAAAAACACTTGGTTGAGAAAACCACTGATAAAACAAAAACACATGGTTGAGAAAACCACTGATGTTGGGGTTGAATTAAGAGAGTTTTTATTTTTGCAATCAACACCTAATAGCAAACACATTGAAAATATATGCTGTCTTATGGACGTGGTCTTGAAAAACAATGTGTTTTTATTCAATGAATCTTTGTTCCTTCAGCTCACTGGGGTAGCTATGGGTACTTCTGTAGCTAACACCTATGCCAACTTGGTTGGTTCTCTACCAATGGGAGAAAAATAACATCTATAATGATAAAAATCAGTTTCTTAGCAAGATATGCTTTTACTAACGTTTTGTGGATTCGGTTAACGGTTTCATGATTTGGGATGGCAGCTTGAATGAATTGAATGAATTTCTAAATTATTTGAACTCAACCACAAATTTTCTGAAATTTAAAATGGAAATATCAGACAATACTATAGTCTTTTTAGATGTTAAATTGCAGTTATGTGAAGGTGCTATTCATACTAGCATACATAGGAAAGATGTATATTCTGGTAGATATACTCACTATAATAGCATGCATGCTCCACATGTGTTTAAAGGTATAGTAATGTCTCCATTTAGTAGAGCGAGTAGGTTAAATACTAATGATACTGTTTTCTCATTGCAGTTAGATGAGATAACAGAAGATTTTGTATCTAGTGGATATGATGTACATTTATTATCTAGCGTGAGGCACAAAATAGTAGTAGACAGGAAGACAACTTTGAAACCATTTTTTTTAGAAGGTATATGTAACCTGACTACTAATGAAGATGAAAATAGAAATGAAAATAAAACTAGAAATAATAGTTTAAGTTTAAAGGCAGCTGTTAGATATGTTACTTCTTTTAATGTAAGGACGAGCCATATTAAACAGATTATTCAGAAAAATTGGGCTATCCTTATGGCTTCAGATGAAATAAAGGGCATTGTAGGTGACAAACCATCTTTTGCATACAGAAATATGAAGACCTTAAAAAGTATGTTATGTTACAACGATTTTAGTAAACCTCTGCCTTTGTCTATTTCAGCAAACTTTGGCACTTTTAAGTGTTTTAATTGTGTATGTTGTGCTGATATTATTAATAACGATAGTAACATATTTGAACATCCTATTAGTGGTAAAATTTATAGGTTTAAAATATCCGCAACTTGTGCTTCATCTTTTGTGGTTTATTTGGCTACCTGTGTTTCGTGTTCTTCTTTCTATGTAGAGAAGACCACTCGTAAGTTAAAAGAGCGCATCACTAAACATAAATCAGAAATCAGGAGATGTCATGACAAGAATGCTTTGTATAAACATATATCTGTCTATGGTAGTGAGCACAGATTTATGTTTAGAGTTATTGACGCCATTTACCCCACACATAGAGGTGGTGATAATAATAATTACCTGGAGATTAAGGAATATGAATGGATCTTGAGATTCGCTTCTGATTCCCCTCCAGGTCTAAATAGTATGGTTAGCCTTAAACCTATATTGGTTAAACTACAGCACACTAAACTATAAGTTCATATCAAATTAATGTTTTTAATGTTGCTTAGAAGGTGTATTTATAAGCTTTATAGCATAAGATATTTTATTGTTGTATTTGTCATATGATTATGTTTTACATTTTTACATTTATAATTATATTGATGTCGTCACATGATTTCATTGGGCTGCTGGTCATGTGACTGTCGACCTGTATTTAAACTGTGATAATGTGATGTCTATGTATTAGTATTGAAGAAGGGTTCTACCCAAAAGCTTTGCTTCATAAAGTGGTTTTCTCAACCAAGTGTTTTTGTTTCAGAAGAATTACCCACCAGCTTTGGAGGAAAAGGTCAGTAATTTATGGTCTCATTTAAAGAGGGAAAGTGATAGACATGTTGAAAACTGCCAGAAGTGGCTATACTTGTGAGCACAAGTCCAAAAGTATTTGGACCCTTATTAGAATGATTACTTGTACAAGAAGTCAGTATTTATAATGTTAAGGAAGCACTGGACATGTTGATCTCTGGTAGTTTAGGTCAGTCACTTTACTAGTGGAGAGCTGAGATCCCTCAACTGAAAAGTGTTGGATTTAATGGGGGTTTCACAGTAGGTGTTAGGATAAATCATTTGCAGAAGGGGACATAGCTAATGATGAAGGGGTAATTAATGTTGTTTAAGGTGACCTGACATCTTGGAGTTCAAATACTTCTCAGGGAACTAGTTATGACTTGATGACATCCCTTGAAAATGCAGATACTCCTCAACATTTACCAGTGGGTCTAAAGACACAACAGGCACTAAACCTATAACTACAGAGAGTGTTTTCATTGCTTTGAAACCACATTTCTGTAAGTACACATACATGAACATGTGCAAGTTGCATGGGGGCCTCAAATTTGGATTTTTTTGTTAAAACTTTTGGTATGAAGTAGAGCCACTTTAATATTTTTCAAATTAAAACTTGCTAGGTTGGAATGTCCAGGAGATGGACTCTACCTAAAAGTACTATGGGAGTAGCAAATGCTTTACCCTGAATATGAAAGCCTTGGTAAATGAGTTGCAGACCATCCCTGGCCAAGCAAAGGACTTGCCAGACATTAAATGTCAAGCTGACATATACTGATCGCCTTACTATGAGACCAGTTATATATACAATTATTAAAGCCAACTGTCTTGTCTTTGAGTCACATCATCATTCTGAGTGATGGCAAAATGCCACTCAATACCAGTGTTTTTCCTGCCTCAGGCATATGTATAGCAAGCTAAGTCATATCCTTCTGCATGTTCCCTTTGCATGTTGCCATTCGCCCCCTACCCTCTGGACCATTATCAGGTCATAACTGTATTTATCAGGATGCTGGGAACTAAGAGTCGTTGTTATGTCCTATACCTTTGCACCAGAACGACAACTAACCATCACCCTCTTTAGTATCCATCCTGGTAAGGGTGGTGGTGTTCATAGGTTCATAGGTAGGTACTAGGGCCCATACAAGCCTAGCCAAAAAATGTACCCTGGCTTTCACCACCCAAGAAAATTATTTTCCTGTTCCCCTGTCGAGCAGAGCCACAGAAGTGATCCCCGGGGTGAATTTCCCATCCAATCATCAAGATTTTTCTTGAAGAGTGCTAATGAGGAGCTCTGTTTGACATAGATAGGTAGTCTGTTCCAGAGTATGGGAAGTCTCTGGGACAGGAATCTATCCCTCCAGCATGTTCTGTTTACTGTGGTGACAAGGTTAAGGTCCCTAGAGCGTGTAGCTCGGAGGGATTGGGATTTCTTTAAGTGGAGCATGTCCGACAGCTCTGGGTTTGACATAGCTTTGTATGTTAGGCAGAGATCGCCCCTGAGTAGGCGATATGCGATGGAGTAAAGCTGTAGTTTTTTTGAGACGGTCTGCATAGGGCATATGTTTGAGGCCAGTAATCCCCTTTGTGAGGTATTTCTGTGGTCTTTCCAGTTGTTGTAGATGTCTTGTGAGGTACATACCAAAAGGGGCGTTGTACTCTATTCATACTATACTATACATACTATACATACTATATTTATACATCGTCTAATGAGTGATGAGTAGAGGGGAACAATGACCTCTTTTTTTCTGGATGAGAATCCTTTTGTGATGAGATGAGCCACGTAGAAGGATTTCCTGACCACTGTGGCGATGTGATTATCAAAGGAGAGGCTACTGTCCACCTGTGTCCCAAGGTCTCATTACATTTTTGGCATTAAGTAGACTACCAGCTATGTGGTAGTTCATGGGTACAGAGTTTTTACCAAAGGGGATGACAATATACTTTTTGGCATTGAGCTTCAGGCCATGGCTTTGACACCAGGTATCTGTCTCATTGAGAACCTTTTGTAGTTTTTCCACATCGTTAGGAGTTTCAATTATGGCTCCTAGTTTGCAGTCATCTGCAAACTTTGTTACCCAAAGACCTTCTGTGTTGGCCTGCACTTCAGAGAAGTAGATACCAAACAGGAGAGGACCCAGGACTGAACCCTGTGGTACTCCACTTGTCACTGGTCTGATGTCAGATTTGGAATCCGCTACTTTCACAGTGTGGGTTCTGTCCGTGAGCCAGTTGGCAACCCATCTTGTGACATAGGGATTTCTACCTAGTTTAGTGAGCTTATCTATAATTCCAGAGTGGGGGATGGTGTTGAAAGCCTTGGCGAGATCTAGATAAGCTGTGTGAAACATTTTACCCTGATCTATGGCTTTGGTGACTGCTTCAAAGAAGTCAATCAGGTTTAGGAGACATGATCTGCCTTCTACAAATCCAAACTGTGTAGGGTCCAGAGTTTGGAGATTACCAATGTCTTTGTTTATGAGTTCCATGATGATACGTTCCATGGCCTTGCAGACCAGGCTCATCAGGCTAATGGGGCGGTAGTTCCCGGGGTCCGTCATGGCTCCCCCTTTGTGGAGTGGGATAACTGTCACGGTGCGCCATTCAGTGGGTACAAAGCCTGACGTGAGGCTATGATTGAACATGGTACTTAGGTAGGGTGCCAGTTCATTCTGTAGTTCATGTAGAACGCAGCCTGGGATACTGTCAGGTCCCATGGATGCTGTGCTCTTGGCTTTGGAGAGTGTGTTTTTCACCTGTGCAGCCGTGATTATAGGACCTTTGCATTCTTCAGGTATAGAGATGGGCCCTCTAGGGGGTGAGAGGGGGGTAAAGTTAGCACTGAACCTATCTGCTAGGATGTTGGCAATATCAGTTGGTTCTGTATATTTAGTGCCATTATGCTGTAACTCAGAGCAGATCCGAGTGTTCCCATTTAGATTCTTGACATAGCTATAGAATGCTTTGTGGTTGTCTTTAGAATCAATGGCAATTTTGTTTTCGTAACTAGCTTTGGAGGATTTTATGACGGATCTCAGCTTCTTACTGAGGTTGACCAGGGAGTTCCTCCAGTCATGGGATTTTACTCTTTTTTGCAACAGTTTCTTTCTTCTGTTGTAGAGTTTGTTTATGGCAGATGTCCACCAGATTGGCTTCCTTTTTTTAGAGGATAACATCTTGGTTCTATTAGGGATAGCATGATCCATACACTCGTGTAAGTGCTTATAAAGTGCATTTGTGTAGGATTCGGCAGTCATACCTCTATTGTCCGTCTGCATGGGTGTTATGAAGTTTGCCACTTCTGTCTTAAGAAGTGTGAAGTTGGCTTTTGAGATGTTTTTTACGATGGTTTCCCTAATTGGGGCTGGGGGTGGGATGTGGATGTCTAGGCTGATTAGCTTGTGGTCGGATCTGACCAACGAGGAATTGACCTCTGGTGTGGAACACCGGTTTCCCATGTTGGTAATGACCAGGTCTAGGGTATTGCTGCCCCTGGTGGGGGTGTGAATAAGTTGATCCAAGGCATTGGAATTTATGAATTCTAGAAAACGTTGAGCAAAAGAGTTGGTACAGGAGTAGTTTTCCCAGTTAATGGTGGGGTAGTTGAAATGGCCCATAATTAGGGTGTTGGGTTGTACCCTAATACTTTCCAGTGTATCAAGAAATGAGGAGTGTGAATCCTGGGGCATGGTGGGGGGTCTGTAGCAAGCTACAGTTTGGATTGTGGTCTTGCCCAGAGTTAGTTGCACTTGGATAATCTCGGATGCATTATGCTGTGCAACTAGCCTGGAGGTGTAGATATCCTTAATGAATATGGACACGCCTACGCCTTTAGTGCTTCTTTCATATGCCTGACAATAATTACCTATTACTAAAACAGTACCATGTGTGGATCTTGCCTTAGTGGGCCTTAAGGGTTTGAAGTATGCATCCTTGTGACTATGTGTACTGGCTACAGGTATGCTGCTGTTGTATGAAGTAATGGATGAGGTTTCTTAGCCTTTAGTCTGGGAGACTTGGGCAGTATTTTCTAACAACCTTAGCTTAAGTTGGTGTAGTGGAGGTGCTCTGTGCTGTGTGTATATGTGTGTGTGTGTTGTACTTATCAAAAGTATTTTAAAGTGAGGCGGTAGCCTTCAAGTTTGATAAATATGTAAATTCTCACATTTTGCATTTCTGTGAGGTAGCAATATATTTTTTAATAAGTATAACGCAATTACTACACTGCAAAAATACCTAGTACTATCACGCTGGCTACAGAAAGTGCAAGAAAGTACACTTGTGTACAATTACCATAAATGTAGATGTTCGAGTGTATTCACTGTTGCAGTCATCACATTTGGGTTATCCCTGATAGGGTAGCCCTCGGCCGGACCAAATACCAGATCCTTAGTATTTCTGCGTCGGTTGCTGTAGCTTCAGGACTGATGTCAGGTCATCAGTAGTATAAACTAAGGCAGCCGACGCCATTACATCAGTTTTTCTTGCCCTATCAGGAGCCCCCAAGTGGGAGCCAGGTTCTGGTGGAAGAACAACATCAGTAGAAAGTAAATACCAAAATGTCACTTGTAAGGAGAAAGAAGAGGGGAATGGAGGGAGGGAAACCAGGACTGCAACCGTGAATACACTCAAACATCTACATTTATGGTAAGTGTACACAACTGTACTATGTTCATGTTTCACTGTTGCAGTCATCACATTTGGGTTGATTCCCAAAGCTGAGGAAAAGGGTGGAGGCAGTCAAGCAAACTAGGGGCGGGCTAGGATGCACTGCAAGACTGCAGAAGCAAACCCTGCCCTGGATTTGGAGAAGATAGGCAGGTGGTAATGTTTGGTGAAGGTGTGAACAGATGTCCAGGTGGCAGCCTCCAGCATGTCCCTGGTGGGGACTCCTCTGAGGAAAGCTGCACAGGTGGAGGCTGCTCTGGAGGAGTGAGTCCTGACCCCCTTGCAGGGAGGTTTTCATGTTGTTTGTAGCAGAAATGGATGCAGTGTACTATCCATTTGGAGATGGTTTGTTTGGAGATGCTTTGCCCTCTGCCCCTGCAGCAAAGCTAACCAGCAATTGATCAGATTTTCTGAAGGATTTAGTCCTGTCTAGCTAGAATCCGATTTGTCTGTGCACATCTAGAGAGTGCAGAATCCTTTCCCCCTTGTTCTGTGGGTTAGGGAAAAAGGTGGGCAAATGAATGGATTGGCTGATGGGTTAGTCCTGAGGGATACCTTGTCAGCATGGAAGATGATGAAGGGTTCCACAGCCATGAGTGCTTGCAGCTTGGAGACCCTACTGGCTGAAGTGATGGCCAGAAGGAAAGATGTCTTCCAGGAGATAAATTTTATCTCTGCTGAAGAGGTAGGTTCGAAGGGGGGTAGGGTGAGTTTTTCCAATACAAAGTTAACGTCCCAAGTTGGGTGCCCTGAAGTTGCTAGCCCCTCTTATTTACTGTTTGATTAGAGGGTGTGAGAAAAAAGGGCTGTTCAGTGGGAAAATGAGCAGAGATAGCAGAGGCATGAATTTTAATAGAGGAAAAGGAGAGTCCACTGTGTAGCAGGTCAGCTAAGTAATCCAGGATGAGAGGGAGGGAGGGCTGTGCTGTATTGGCTCCCTTAGCCTGAATCCAGGTGCAGAACCTTTTCCATTTGTCAGCATAAGACTTCCTAGTGCTAGGGCATCTGGCCTCAAGTATAACATCTAGAACCTGCTTGATGAGGTTGGCGGATTGATCGGGGGTTAGGGAATAAGCCAAGCTGCCAAATTGAGTGTCTGCAACTGGGGATGCATGAATTCCCCTTCCCTCTGAGTCAGGACATTTGGAATCTGAGGGTGATGCCAAGGTGGCAGAGGGGACAGGCTGCGCAGCAAGGGGTACCATTGCTGGTGAGGCCAGTCTGTAACTATAAGAATTGTCCTTGGTTTTTCCTCCTTTATTTTGAGCAGTACCCTGGGGATGAGAGGTAGTGAAGGAAAGGCATAGACTGACCCAGGGGAAGGACAGGGCATCCTCTTTCCAAGCCCTGCAGTGATGCTCCCTGGTGCAAAATTTGCTGAGCTGATGGTTGATGTGGGAGGCAAAGAGGTCGACCTTCGGGGTGCCCCATTTCTGAGTTATTAGGGAGAAGGTTCTTCTGTTGAGCTGCCACTCATGTGGGTCCAGAAGATTTCTGCTTATGTGGTGCGCCACAGAGTTGAGAGAGACCAGTAAGAATTGTGCTAACAGGTGGAGTTGCATGGCAGAGGCTGTGTGCCAAAGGGTCATGGCCAGCCTACATAGAGGGTAGGAATGAGTCCCTGCCTGCTTGTTAATATACCACATCAGAGTTGTGTTCTCTGTTTTGATCAGGAGAGCCCCTGGGGAGAGAAGGGGTTTGAAAGCTATCAAGGCATGCTAGACAGCTATCATTTCTTTTTGGCTGAAGTGCAAATGGATTTGCTGTGGGCTCCATGGGCCTTGTATGCATCTGCTGTCCAGGTGTGCACCCCAGGCATAATCTGATGCATCTGTGGTGAGGGTCTGGGTGATGTGGGGTGGTGAGAAAGGTAGCCCTTTGTTGAGGGAGCATGCTGTTGCCCATCAAAGAAAATATTTTCTGAAGCAGGGTATTACAGATATTAGAGTCTCCATGTCTTGAGAGTGTTGACACCAAAGGTTTTTTGGGTACCTTTGAAGTTTCCTCATATGCAGTCTGGTATATGGAAGGAGTAGAATGCAATATGCCATGAACCCCAGAGCTTGCAGGAATGTCCTTGTAGATAGTTGGGGTCTGGTGCTAGTTGAGAGAATTAGGCTGTCAGGAAGGTTTGCTTTTCTGGTGTAAGGAATGCCATCTGAGATGCTGTGTCCAGGCTTGCTCCCAGGAATATAATCCTTTGGGTGGGTACCTGTTTGGATTTCTTTTAGTTGATTGTGCACCCTAGAGAGGTTAGTAGGGACTTTATAAAGGCCAGGTGCTTGAGCAGTTTTTCCTGGCTGTCTGCCTGAATGAGGCAGTCGTCTAAGTATGGGTAAATCTGGATTTTTCCTTGTCTGCAAAAGGCAATGGCCAGAGCCAGACATTTTGTGAAAACTCTGGGAGCAGTAGATAAGCCAAAGGGAAGTGCAGAGAACTGGAAGTGCTGAGATCCTGCTCTGAAACAGAGATATTTCCTGCATGACTCCTGCATGAATGTGGAGGTAGGCCATCTTTAGGTCTACGGTGGCTAGCCAAGCATCCTTGGAGAGCATGGGTAGCAGCTGCTGTAGGGTGAGCATTTTGAATTTTGGGATCACCAGGAAGGTGTTTAGAATGGATAGATAGAGGATGGGGCGCCAGATGCCCTCTTTGCTGAAGTCTGGAGTAGAAACCTTGGCCTTTCTGTTCTGCAGGAATGTGCTCTACTGCCCTCATGGAAAGTAGGAAAAGGACTTGCTTTTGTGCCTCTGCCCACTGGTTTTGAGGTAGATCTGGGAACCCTTTTGGAGTTGGAAGGGTAAATGGAGGTGGGTAGAGGGAGAAAGTGGGGGAGGAGAGTGTCACTGTGAGTTCTTACCAAAAGGGAGGGGCTTAGAACTCCCAGTTTTTGAGGTGGAAGCAGTCCACTGCTTAGATCTCTGCATTCCCTGTGGCTGCTCCCTGTAGGGTCTGGTTCCCCGGGGTCTGGGCTGAAATCCACGAGGGGGGGGGCTGCTTCTAGGTTGTTTACCATATTAAAATCTTCAAGTAGTATGTTTAGAGGTTCACTAGTCATTATTTTATAGAGTTCAGGAATGATACCATCATTGCAGGGAGCTTTGTTAATTTTCAGTTTTTTAATATGTGACTTTAATTCTGTAATTGAGATGGGTTTATCTATATTGCTAATCTGGTCCATGTTTAGTTTTTTCTTAGTATATTTTTTAAGAAATGTTTTATTCTTTCATTGAGGTCTATGAATATGTTTTCCTCATTTATTTTTGTAAAATGGTCTTTAAATTCTTTTAATATATCTTCCAAGTCTGAATCTTTTTTAATTTTGAAAGTTGAAAATATTTCCTTGATGTGGTTGGATTTATTATATATTTTAGTTCTCATAGCCAGTTTATGCATATACTTTGGATTAACTGAATGATTTATGATTTTCATTCTTTTGAAGTTTACTTTTGTTTTGTGATTTAAAAATCTCTAAATACTTTTCAATGCATTTATTTGCTGTATTTTGACTTTCTAATTGTAATTTTTCTATTGTAAATCAATAAGTTCTTTATCCCATTGTTTCTTTTTATGAGCATATCAAGCTATACTTCTGCCATGAATATATGCTTTTAAGCATCCAATATAAATATCTTAGAGGTACCTCTAGTGAATTATTAGAGTTAAGATAAACTTCAGTTTCTTTTTGTATAAAGTCTTTAAATTCTTTTAAATTAGTAATATATACATGTATTTGTCTTATTGGGATTTTAGTATTTTGCTTTAATAAAAGTTGGCATGTTATTGCATTATGGTCTGAAAGTGGCCATGTTATTACCTTTACTCCAAGTTATTTTTTTAAATCTATAGATATGTACATTCTATCAATTCTTGCCTGTGTTCCATGTCTATGGGTGTAATGTGTAAAAAATAAAAGCGAATCTGGGGCTGCATATTCCTGAATATCTTTGAGTTGTAGTATAATAATATTTGTAAGTTCTTTAGCCGGTGGAGTGAGTTTTCTTTTTTTTTTTTTTTTTTTGGTGTTCGAGTGTGTTCGAGTCTTTCTCTTTTGTAATACAGTTGAAGTCTCCTGCTATTAGGCTTCCTTTTGACAAATTTGCTATTTGTTCCATTTGCTTTCTTATGTTTCTCACTCCAATCCCAGGAAACCAATATAAATTTATAAGTGTACAGAGTTTATTTATTTCTACTGTAACTAAACACATTAGACCTTTATCATCTGTATAAGTATTAATTAATTTAGGAACAGGTATGGTGTTCTTTCATAGTATTGTTACACCTCTTTTTTTGTGTATGGTGTTAGCTTAATACAGTATACATTTTGAGGTTGAGCCTATCAGTATCAGTTTGTAGTAAATGTGTCTCTTGTAAGAAAATAATCTGGGAATTAAGTGGTCTTAAATATCTAAATAAATTCCCTCGTTTACTTCCATTATTTAGTCCATTAATATTTAGTGACATACAGTTTAAGTCTGCCATTGTGTTAAGTCATTGGGATTAAGTTTTCCTTTGTATAGTTCATTTCCTTTACTATTTTATTTATCAATCCTCTATGTATTGGCAACTTTTATGTAAGCAAGTATGTTTTGCCCAAATTTATATTTACAATACTTATTTGAAAGATTTTTATAGACAGCCTGAAATTAGAACTATTTGCTATTGATGGCAAAAATAACATGAACCTAATATCCCCCTCCCACCTGGAGTCAAACTCCCTGCTCTGACAGTAATACTATCCAAGCATTTCCTTTCATTCCACAGTAGTAAAAGTAAATCTGACCATCACTCTGCTATAAAATTCTTTATTATAGTTATTAATATCAGATTTAATAAGATATATCACTTGTTCATTCTCTGGGACATTTAGTAGTTTGTAGAATTTGAGGATAGAAGTTGTCCTCTTATATTTAACAGGTTTTTTATTAATGAAATTAAATTCTCACAGTAAAGCATTTTATCTTGGTATATCAAATTAACTATAAATGATTCCTGTTCATTTTAGATTTTGTTTAGAATTTTGAGTTTTAACCTTCACTTTAGAACCTGCCTATCCATCTAATGTGCTTGCTTGTTCTATGCATTCCTTTTATTCATTCCTCCTTCCACCTTATATTCTATAATCCCTTTTTCCAATGATGCTATACGAGTTATATTATTGCTATTTCAATTTGTTTCATAGCATTTTTACCATCTGTCATGATATGTCTACTTAAATGAAAATAACATGAGGTATGGGTTAAATTAATGCTTTTATCAACAACTTGTAACTAACATTTTTACTAAACATCAGAAATTCAATATTAATGGGGGGGTGTGGCCAAGGATGAACACAGGATAGCAGCAGATTTCTTCAGCTCCACCAATTTCACAACACTGACAGGAAATAATTACTTTTAAAATTAATTTATGAAGTAATTTTCTTTCTAAATACGTTTGGAATATCTATTACTTGAATAATATCAAAAAAAGAAAGAAAATTTTAATAATATTCCTGTCAGAAAACACTTTGGAAATTTTTTCTGTCAGCTTTTCTGTTTGAAATGAGTTCCAGTAAGACAAACTCTCAAGATTCCAGCATCAAGAAAGAACTTCAGTCTCTGATATCTACAATCCAGCAACTTACTGCCAAAATGGATAAACTGGATACTAAAATTGATACCTTTATAGAAAAAACTACAAAACAAATAGACTTGTTACATATAGACTTGCAACAACAGAAGACCCAGATTACAGGCATAGAAGAGACTGTAAATGACATGGAGAATAGAATCCAAGAAGAAGAAATCAACATTGAGTTTTGCTGAAACAGAATACACATCTACAAACTAAACTTGATGACCTGGAAAATAGATCTAGGCGCAATAACATTAGGATTTTTGGACTGCCAGAAAATATTGAAGGTAACAATATTACTTCTTTTTTAAATACATGGCTCCCTAAAACTTTAGACTTACCAGAAGCTTTTTCTTTTGGTATCGAAAGAGCCCATAGATCTATATCTAATTCTAACTCTAACAAAAAGTATCCTAGGTCAGTTATAGTTAGATTTCTATCATCTTTCGATAAAGAGATGGTACTTAAAACTGCTTGGGCTAAAGCACCTGTTAAAATTAATGAGACAACTGTGCGTTTTGACAATGACTATTCTTCCTTGGTAATAACTAAAAGAAAAGTTTTCCTGCCATTAATAAGAGAGCTTAAGAAAGCACAGTTTAAAACCTACCTTCTGTTTCCTGCCAAACTAAAAATCTTTCTTCCTGATGGCTCTAGAATCTTTGAAGACTTAGACTCTGCATTGCTGTTTATCAAAAACAATAAGATTTTGGATAAAATAGAGGAAATGGAATGGGCTAGTCCTTCATTAAAGAGGTTGGCAACAGAAGCTTCATGGACGACTTCAGAGAAGAAAAAAAGACTAAAAAACAAATGACTTGTTCTATGTTTTTTCTTTTTCTCTCTCTCTTTTCTTCACTATTAATCTTTTTAAATACAGTTACTGCATTTTCAGAAAGCCACAAATATTCTGAAAAAGATTTAATCAAAGTTACTTTCTGTGTATAAAGAATTGTTTTTGTTTTAAAAATAGTCAAAATATCGCATTCTTTTTAGATTATGCATTTAGTAAGGGGTGGGGGAAGTCAGGTAGAGAAGTGTAATGAAAATATGATAAGTGGAATAATAACTTATTAATTCCTTGTAAAAAAGTATATATGCTGTTTAAATACTGTTACTAATTATTTTTCCATGATTCTATTGCTCATACTTGTTTACAAATAACCTGTCATGCTTTAATTATTAATAATTAGAACTAAATGGTAGTAAATAATATGTTTCATATCTATCTTTATTAATATATACAGCAAGTTATATTCCACTGTAGATACTTTTTATTGCTTCCTTTTTTTATTTTTTTTTATCTCTTCTCTTACTTTCTTTTATTTTATACTCTCTGTTTTTTTTCTTTTCTCTCTCTCTCTTTTTCTTTCATATAGGTACATTTACATGCTTTTGATAATTCTGATACAGTAAATAATAAGATTTGTATAAAAATTGAATAGGGACTTAAAAAAATAGTTGTATTATATACTAATAACTGTGGGCTTAGTTTCACTGTCATAGAGGCTGTAATAACTTATAAATTACTTCGCGAAGGTTTTGCTCTGTTTAGTTTCATTTATATTGCTAAATGAATGTCAGTCACTTGTATTTATTAAAATTCCCGCCAGAATGTTAAGGGAGACAATTTGGGATGTGGGTTACCTCGTGAATAGTGTCCTCGAGTTGTTTTAAAAGCTTCAACACTCAGAATGCACGCAGAGAAGCTGAATGCAGTCAATTTGAACTTTGACCTCTGAATTCACACTGACACATCGCAGATTCAAGGAGAACACTCTACCAGGAAGTAGAACTGCTGCAAATGCGACTCTGCGATGGAAAATTAACTCTATTACATTTAAATGTGAGTTATTTTTTATAACTATTTACTTATTTATGTTATAATTTATAAAATATGAAAGTTATGATTTTAAATGATTCAGTATCCCAGAGTAAACAAATGTGATATTTTAGAAGGCACAGAAAGTAAAACATATATACATATGTTTTTGAAAGTTTACTTGACTGCAACATATTATTGTATGTATGTACTTATGATTTAAACATATACAATGTTACAATTCATTTGACTTATCTAACTGACAAGCATAAATATTATTATGATTTTATTTTAGAAGAAGTTGTCATGTGACATATTTTAAAGCAGCAGTTCAGATATATAAAATACAGATGGCTTTCTTCACAACAATGCAAGTATATTTGGGAATTTATATAGTTATGCAGTATGATTTGTAACCAATTTTATAAACATAAATATTTTATTTTACTGGCAATAATAAGCATGAGAAAAAAAGCTTTGATGCAAGTAGTTTAAAGTCTTTTAGAAGCTGTTAACTGCATTTCTATGACAGAAAATAGGTACATTATTTTTTTGTTTTTTTTTCTTTCTCTCTCTCTCGCTCTTCTTTTATTTCTCTCTCTTTTCTTGGTTCCTAATATCAAGTCTATTTGAATGCTATTTGATTATAAATGTATTATATTAAATAGATGTACACAGAAGTATGAATTGTTTTTAAAAGTTTCTATTTGTTTATACGATGCTGATTTATCAAATGTTTAGTTTTGTCTTACTAGATAATCTAATTGAAAGATGTTAATTTTAGTTAATAATAACTAGTATTAAATTAATAAGGTGGCAGCTGAGGTACTGCTGCTTAGGGTAGGGGGTTAACTTGAGTAGTATGTGATACTCAAAGTTGGAGTTTTTAACTCCAGGCTGGGTGCAAGGTTTAATCCTTATATTATTTTTTTGTTTACTGTTGTTTGTATATAGTTCTGACATCCACAATACATTTTGTAAGCTCATTGTCACTACAAACAAAATTGAAGCTTATACAAAATCCCATAAGAGTCTCAATAAATACAGCTATATTTAAAGGTACACATAAAGGAGGAGGTATAACATTACTTATTTTGTTAATTGTTATTTTGATTATAAGTTTTATATGTTTTAAAAATGCCAAATGACTTCTCTAAAAGGAATTTCTTTAAACATTAATGGACTGAATAATCCATGTAAAAGGGCAAGCTTACTGAGATACATTAATTTACATAAGGCCAACTTAATATTCCTTCAAGAAACACATCTCTTGAAAAAGGATATTGATAAATTAGCCACTAATAAATATACAGTATTAGTTAGTTCAGAGCACACTCAGAAAAAAAGAGGAGTGGCTATTTTATGGAATAAAAGTATGCCCATACCTAAAACTATTAAGTCTTATGAAGATGATAAAGGAATGTTCTGTATGGTTACAATACAAATTAATGGAAAGACATATACATTAATCAATGTATATTGGATACCAGGAATTGGTATTAATACAGTGAAATACCATCTTAATAAGATCATATCATTCTCTATAGGAGATATTATTTTAGCAGGTGACTTTAATTGTATCCTACATGAAAAGATACTACTACTATAGGAAAAGGAAAATTACATCTAATGCAAAACATTTAAAGGACTTTGTTAATTCTTATCATTTAAATGATATTAATAATCAGATAGACTCAAAATCATTACCATACACCTTTTTCTAACAGATATAAAACGATTCAAAAATAGATAGAGTCTTTATTTCTAACCAGATGGTAACAGAATTAATAAATTCTAAAATCATTTTGTGTCCTATATCAGATCATAATTCAATTGTCTTTGAGTTCATGATAAAAAGTACTTACAATGTTCAGATCAAAAGGATACCAGCATATTTAACTCAACTAAAAGACTATAAAGATTATATACTTTCAGAAGTGCAACATTTTTTAGAAATAAACAATACACCTGAAGTCTCCATTGTTTATGTTTGGGATGCTTTAAAATCATATCTATATGGACAAAGTATCAGATGGTATAATAATAAAAGGAAATCTTGGGATAAGGAATTACTAGATATTCAAAGTAAATTAGACTCTTATAAGCATAATAATAAAGAAAATATTATGGACAAAAAAGTCATTGAAGAAATAAACAAACTAAATGAGAAATACAAAGAAATTTTAACTCATAAAGTTAAA
This sequence comes from Protopterus annectens, assembly GCF_019279795.1. Taxonomy (NCBI): domain Eukaryota; kingdom Metazoa; phylum Chordata; order Ceratodontiformes; family Protopteridae; genus Protopterus; species Protopterus annectens. The sequence continues at coordinate 469,302,954 of NC_056726.1, forward strand.
ATAACTTTAGAGAAATACAAATTTTTGTCTTACTCAATAAGCCCCAAATACTTACATAGACTTAAAAATAAAACAAAAAGGTTGAATAAGCAAAATCATATTAAAGAAATTTTCTCTAAGGAAAAAGAATAATGTTTCTAGTCTACCAGAAATATTAGATGAATTTAGAAATCACTTTCACAAAATTAATCATAATAACATTAACATGGAACCTATAGATAAAATAAAGGAATTTATAACTACAAACATGAATAAAAACTTAATAAACAACAAACTAAACTATTGGATAAAAGTATTTCATATACAGAGGTTGTTACACAAATAAACAAGCTTAAATCAAACAAAGCACCAGGTAATGATGGTATTATACCAGAGATATATAAAATTCTTTCTAAAAGTACATACTCATTAATACATAAGGTTTTTATTTTGGCCCAAAATGAGCTAATAACTCCCCCATCTTGGCAATACACATTTATTTCGCCAATTGTAAAACCCAATAAAGATCCAACTAGATGCACTTCATATCGACCCATTTCATTACTTAATGTTGATTATAAAATGTTTATGAGTATTTTTGCTGATAGATTGAAGACAATCATCCCAGGCATTATAGATATAGATCAGACAGGCTTCATTGTAAATAGAAACACTTTTGACAATATAAGGAGGACTCTAACATTAATTGATTTTGCATATAGGAGAAAGAAAGATTTAACACTTATTAGTCTAGATATAAGTTCAGCATTTGATTCAGTAAGTTGGGACTACTTGTTTACCTTACTGAAGTGCACAAACTTCTCAGATGCATTTGTAAATCTAATTGAACATCTATATAAAGGTGCATTGGCTTATATTAAGATAGGAACATATGTCTCACACAAAATACCCATCTTAAAAGGTACAAAACAAGGGTGTCCACTTTCTCCACTATTATTTACTTTAATAATGGAGCCTTGGGCTAATCTGATCAGAAACAGTACTGATATAGAGGGATTTGAAATAGATGAAAATACAACATCTAAAATTCAACTTTTTGCAGATGATGTTCTAATTACATCAGCAGGATCTAATCCCTCTATGCAGTCCCTATTTGATAAAATGATGAGTTTTAAAAATATTTCTGGTTTAATATTCAATGAAGAAAAAACTAAAATACTACCTATATATACACGAAAAAATGTTCTCATTAGTGATTTTAGTAAATATATACCCAATTCAGGACAGATAACTTATCTAGGTATAATATTAACTAAAGATATCAAATCTATTATACATAATAATTATAATACCTGTCATCTTAATATACAAAATATTTTCAATACCTGCAATAATATGTTTTTTTACTATGGAAGAGAGACTTACAATTATTAAAATGATAATATTCCCCAAGATATTATATTTAATACAATCAATAATACTCCCACCTACAAAAATAATTATCAAGAAATTGAATACATTAATGTTAAACTTCATATGGGCACCTAATAGACCTAGGATTGCATTAAAGAAACATACCAATAGCTGGTCTCAAGGGGGCATTTCTTTTCCAGACTTTAACTTATATACTTTCTCTTCTACTATAAAAGTTATTACTTTGTTAATAGATCAGTCATATGTTGCAAAATGGAAAGATTACTGGGAACTAATTAGTGTTCACTTCATGAAAATCTCTTTAACACATAAAAATATGATTGTAAATAACTCCATGCTATGGTTACTAAAAGAATTTTGCACTTCACCTATTACACCAAAATATATAGTTAGTTATCCATTAAACATTATTATTAGTTATTGTAATTTTATATTCATGCATCCTAAGTATAAGGAATGGAATTTTATTATATTCCCTATAAAGTATACATGTGGTATGCTTTTGTCATCTACTTCTGAAGGAACTCATTCAGTCACAGACAATCATCTAAAGTACTGGTATCAGTTGCTATCTGATAATAAAGTTATAAATTTAGATCTTTTAAAACAAGAATTTGATCTGAGAGAAACTTGTTGGTTAGAAGTTCAGACCTTTAGACAACATCTCATTAATAAAATTGATTTAATGTCTATAACAGTTAAAGAATCTATTCCAACACTGTTTGATTACTTGATATTAAATTTACAACATAAAGTTTCTGATAAAGGTAAACTTTCATACATACATAAAATTATTAGAGAAGAAACTTATTACAATGTAGATACCTATTGGAATTATTTCACTTCCATTAATGGTGAATTACCAAATCAACAAGATAAACAATATATATTGGAATCTGCCTATAAAACTACTTCTTCCATTATCTGGAGACTTTTTACTTGGAAATTTTTACATAGATCCTTTTATACACCTTTGATGATGAATAAAATAAATAATAAAGACAATCTATGTAAAAGGTGTAATGTAGAAATTAATGCTGATTGGGCACATATGTTTTATGACTGTATAAAATTGAAAGAATATTGGAAGTCAATCAATGATTTTTTGCAGGCTCTTTTTACAGATAATTTTATTATTTCTAAATCTCTTATATTATTCAACACTCCTGTACCTCAAAGTGTTAAAAAAGTTAAGCTTCCCTTGTTATGGTCTATTCTAGCAGTGGCTAGAAAAATAATAACCAGAAATTGGATTTCAGATACACCTCCTTCTTTTAATGAATTTAAAAATGTTATGACTGTAGTGTGCCATATGGAATTGATGACAATAAAATCAAGAACTACTAGAAAAACATCTTATTATGTTATATGGGATACCTTACAAAATTTGTTAAAAAAATCTTAACTTCAATAGTATGGTATTTTAGTTTAATTAATTGATTTGATTGTAGTGGATGTCTTTGTAAATACTTTGGTTATTTTATTGAATGTTATAATCATTTCTATTTTAATTACTTGTATAAAATTGTTATGATATTTACTTGTATGTTAAAAATAATAAACTTGTTTTTAAAAAAAGAAATTCAATATTAATTAGAACATTGATTCATAAATATATAGTACTCTAAGATGGTTACAATACCATATTGATTAATCACGGTTTAAATATATCAGTTACTGTGCTTTCTCCAGATAATGTGATAAATCAGTTTTATACTGAGATAAGCACCATTATTATAACTAATACAGTGCTAGACAGATTTGTGTTATACCTTGCTGGCACCTAATGATCATGACATTCTCAATTTGTATTTGTTCAACAAGAGTACAAGTTAATCACCAAGTAGATTAACCAATGCATTAGAAATTAATGCCTAACATCTAGTATTACCACATACACTTTTAAAGTTTTATCATCTCCATTATTTTTCTTCCATACACAAATGCATCCAACAAAATCACTTACTGAGTATCACACAAATTTCAGTATTAGTATGCAATAAAGTTGATTGCTGAACATTATGAATGTTCTGCTTACATAATAGCTTCAGGTTAGCTTACAAATAACATTTTCTGTATAATGTGTTGTTTTTGTTAAAGCTATTTGTCTTGTTTATTCTTTTAAAACTTTACCAGCTTTCAGAGTATTTGCCTTGTTATGCATCTTTATATCATATAATGTGATTGCTAACTTGTAAAATAAAGTTATGCTTCTTCAATTTTTCAGTTGTGCTTAGTTAAGATCTAAGCTTCACTTCACTTTTATATGTTGGCTTCTTACTTAGTTTGTGAAGCCTTGTCATGTGTGTGAATAAATTAATTCTAGTATTTAGGCAAAAACTGAGCTTTAATTTCATTTTTATGTTTTTATTCTTTTTCAAATGAAGAGTAGTGCTTTAACTTGTGTATGTGCACATTTCACTAGTTGTTCGCACATGTGTCTGTGTACATGTTGCTATGGAAAGCAAAAGTATTTGTGGTTTAATAGCTGCTTCTACATAATTGCCACCTTGCCAACAACTGAGGGCTTTTCTTGTTTCTTTTGAGCCTGTACCCTCCTGACTAAGGCAGAAATCTAATGTTATCAACAATTTAAAGGTGAGCGCAGCTTTTTAAATCAGCTCGTGCACTATTTTTCAGAGCGGCTCTGTTATGCAGCAAATCCACTTTAGAGTTTACCGAGAAGCAAAACTCCTCGCTAACATGTATTACATTCACTTTCAGTGATCATAACTGTTCTGCGAACCTTAAATCATTCATATAGCTTAACTTTACCCAATTAACCCTATGCATCATGAAAATAACATCAAATTAAAGCAACAAATGAGTTTAAATCATTTTAATTAAAACTGGCTATTCAGCACAGTTTCCCTAGTAAATGAACTTTGAATCCATCTGTCAATATTGATTTTAATGTATACAGTGTATTACGTGAACTTCAGTAGGGCTACTTCTTAGTGTTCAATTATTACTACACAGTGTTGTGTTTGTAAATAAGGATTATATCATATGAACGTAACTAGACATATACATTGCTAGTATGTTATTCTTATACTTCAGCTAAGAGACTTGAAACATTATATTTATTTCTCTTATAGTTATTTTTAATCCTTAATGTTTCGAGCTGAGTACTAGCAGTAGAGAAAGGAATAGGATAATTTATATTTAATCATATGTGCATTTTCTTTTATTTAGTGCTAGCCATATGTGCTGCTAAAGTATAGCATTTTAAGAATTGTTAAGAAATACATATTGATTAATTAAAGAAAGAAACAAAGATAAAAGAGGAAACATTTTCACTTTGTTAATAGATTTTAAATGTAAGGTTTTACTTTATCTTGCTTAACTTAGATCTGCTGGCTTAGGATAAGTGGAGAACAACATTGGTTATTTGATACTTATCTGTATGGTACATATAATTAAAATAAGTTATTTTTCTTTACATTTCTTCTTCTCATGAGTTTTCCAGTTGTTTCTTTCTGCTTGTCTTTTTAACGAGCTGTTATTCCATTCCATATCTTCCATTTTGTCTAGCATATTTTTTTTTTTAAATATATGATAGCATTGTCCAAATCTTTAAAGATTTTTGATTTATCTGTTAGGAAAATTTTCAGTCTGGCTGGGAAGAGTAGGTGGACTTTATTTGAAGCTTTTTTAGTTCTTTTATTAAGGGTAAAAATGTTTTTCTTCTGGACATCACTGCAACTGAGAAGTCATTGTCAAACCTTATTGTTTGATCTTGAATTTTTATAGGTGATTTAGTCAAGCTGTCTTTAGAATTAAGTCCTTATCTTGTGTGGAGAAAAATCTCACTATTGTAGATCTTGGATTTATTTTTCTTGAAAGAGATGACATTTTTGTTAAAGATCTAGATCACGTTCAATACCAAAAGACATACCTTCTGGGAGATCAAGGGTTTTTGGGATCCAAGTTGTTAGAAAGTTAGTCATGCTGTCATTTTCAATGCCTTTAGGTAATCCAAAAAATCGGCTATTGTTTCTGTGAGATCTGTTCTTTAAATCATCTATCTTTTCCAATAACAATGTATTTTGTTTCAGTAGGAATTCTAGGTTATGTTCCTTGTCCGACAGTCTTCCTTCAAAGTCATTTAGGGCATCCTCTATTCCAGAAATTTTGGATTTTTGTTGATTTAATATTTCTTGTATCTGTTCCATTTGCCTTGAAGTATTTTCTTTAAAGTTTTCAATTTTGTTGTCCATTTCATCCATTTTAAGTGAAAGTTCTTGCAGGCTGGTGAGAAGTTCCTTTTTTGTAGCTCATCTTAGAATTTGAAGATAGAAGTTTACAAATGATAATTTCACAGGAAATTTTGTAATTAACTGTTCTTTTTTGGATATTCCTTTTTAGATGTTTTAGTTTAGTATTATTTGTTAAAAAAAGAAAGGAATATTTAAAAGATGAAATTTCCTGTCGGTAAAGTAAGAAATATAGCAGAGCTGATGAAATCTGCTGCTAGTCATTCAGCATCTTGGCTACGCCCCCTCCCCCCACTTATCCTCAACTTAATCACTCCCAATTGCTCTTTTAATGCTATCTGAGGGCTATACCCCTTGACAAACTATGTCTCCTCTCAGGGAGCACCAAGATGAATTTCTCCTCCGGGACAGGAATGCCCATTCTTCCCTCCCAGTGCTGCTAATCAAACCCAGGTCATCTGGGTCATAGTTACAAAGTACAGTTGTATACACTTAAAACAAACGTAGATGTTCGAGTGTATTCACTGTTGCAGTCATTACATTTGGGTTATCCCTGCCAGGGTAGCCCTCGGCCGGCCCAAATACCAGAGGCTTAGTATTTCTGCGTCGGTTGCTGTAGCTTCAGGACTGACAACAGGTCGTCAGTAGCATAAAGTAAGGCAGCCGACGCCATTACATCAGTTTTTCTTCCCCTAACTGTTAGAAGCCCCCAAGTGGGAGCCAGGTATTGGTGGAAGAACCCCACCAGAAGAAAGTAAATACCAAAATGTCCTTGTAAGGAGAGAGAAGAAAGAAGAAGGGGGTGGAGGGAGGGAAACCAGGACTGCAACAGTGAATACACTCGAACATCCACATTTATGGTAAGTGTACACAACTGTACTATGTCAAGGAGACTAGGGGCTAGTTTGGATGCCCTGCAAGACTGCAGTGGCAAACCCAGCCCTGGATTTGGAGAAGATAAGCAGCTGGTAATGTTTGGTAAAACTGTGAACAGATGCCCAGGTGGCAGCCTCCAGGACATCCCTGGTGGGGACTCCTCTGAGGAAAGCTGCAAAGGTGGAGGCTGCTCTGGTGGAGTGAGTTCTGACCCCCCTTAAGGGGAGGTTTTCCATGTTGCTTGTAACAGAAATGGATGCAGTGTGCTATCCATTTGGAAATTGTTTGTTTGGAGACGGCTTTGCCCTCTGCCCCTGCAGCAAAGCTAACCAGCAATTGATCAGACTTTCTGAAGGATTTAGTCCTGTCTAGATAGAATCTCAGCAGTCTGTGCACATCTAGAGAGTGCAGGATCCTTTCCCCCTTGTTCTGTGGATTAGGGAAAAAGGTGGGCAAATGAATGGATTGGTTGAGAGCCACACTGGACACCACTTTCGGCATGAAGGATGAGTTAATCCTGAGGGGAAACCCTGTCAGCATGGAAGATGATAAAGGGCTCTACAGCCATGAGGGCTTGTAGCTCGGAGACCCTTATGGCTGAAGTGATGGCCAGAAGGAAGACCGTCTTCCAGGAGAGAAATTTTAACTCTGCTGAAGATGCTGGTTCGAAGGTGGGCAGCATGAGATTTTCCAACACAAAGTTAAGGTCCCAAGCTGGGGTAGGTGCTCTTCTGGGTGGCCTCAAATTGCTAGCCCCTCTTAGGAATTGTCTGATCAGAGGGTGTGAGAAAAGAGGCTGCTCAGTGGGGAAATGAGCAGTGATAGCAGAAGCATGAATTTTAATACAGGAAAAAGAGAGACCACTGTGTAGCAGGGACAGTTAAGTAATCCAGAATGAGAGGGAGGGAGGGCTGTGCCATATCGGTTCCCTTAGCTTGAATCCACGTTCAGCACCTTTTCTATTTGTCAGCATAAGACTTTCTAGTGCTAAGGCATATGGCCTCACATATAACATCTAGAACCTGTTTACTGAGGTTGGCAGAATGATCAGTGGTTAGGGAATAAGCCAAGCTTAAAAACTGAGGATCTGCAATTGGGGATACATGAATTCTCCTTCCCTCTGGGTCAAGAGGGTTGGGGTCTGAGTGAGATGCCATGGTGGCAGGGGGCACAGGCTGAGCAGCAGTGGGTACCAGTGCTGGCGAGGCCAGTCTGGAGCAATAAGAACTGTCCTTGGTTTTTCCTCCCTTATTTTGAGCAGTACCCTGGGGATGAGAAGTAGTGGAGGAAAGGCATAGACTGATACATTGACCCAGGGGAAGGATAGGGCATCCACTTTCCAAACCATGGAGTGATAGTCCCTGGTGCAAAATTTCCTCAGCTGATGGTTGGTGTGGGAGGCGAAGAGGTCGACCTTCGGGGTGCCCCATTTTTGAGTTATTAGAGTGAAGGTTCTTTTGTCTAGCTGTCACTCATGTGGGTCCAGAAGTGTTCTGCTTAAGTGGTCTGCCAGAGAGTTTAGAGAACCTGACAGGAATTGTGCTAACAGGTGGATTTGCATGGCAGAGGCTGTGTGCCAAATGGTCATGGCCAGCCTGCAGAGAGGGTAGGAGTGAGTCCCTGCCTGCTTTTTGACATAGCACATCACAGTGATGTTGTTTGTTTTGATTAGGAGAGCCCCTGGGGAGAGAAGGGGCCTGAAAGCTGTCAATGCATGATGAACAGCCAACATCTCTTTTTGGTAGATATGCAGATGGATTTGCTGTGGGCTCCATTGGCCCTGTATTCACCTGCCTTCCAGGTGTGCACCCCAGGCATAGTCTGATGCATCTGTGGTGAGGGTCTGGGTGGAGGGAGGTGGTTAGAAAGTTGGTCCCTTGTTGTGGGAGCATGCTGAGGCATGGTATCATGGGTATAAGAGTTTCCAGGTCTTGAGAGTGCTGACACCAAAGGCTTTTTAGGTACCATTGAAGCAGTCTGGCATATGAAATGAGTCGAATGCAAGATGCCATGAACCCCAGAGCTCGCAAGATTTTCCTTGCAGATAACTGGGGTCTGGCGGCTAGTTGAGAGAAGTAGGCTGTCAGGTAAGTTTGCTTCTCTGGTGTAAGGAATGCCATCTGGGATTCTGTGTCCAGGCTTGCTCCCAGGAATATAATCCTTTGGGTGGGTACTTTGGATTTCTTTTCATTCATTGCATACCCTAGGGACATCAGTAGGGACTTTACAAAGGCCAGGTGCTTGAGCAGCTTTTCCTGTCTGCCTGAATAAGGCAGTTGTCTAAGTATGGGTAAATTTGGATATTACTTTGCCTGCAAAAGGCAATGGCCGGAGCCAGACATTTTGTGAAAACCCTGGGAGCAGTAGATAAGCCAAAGGGAAGTGCAGAGATCCTGCCCTGAAACGGAGATATTTTCTGCATAATTCCCTGATAGGAATGTGGAGGTAGGCCTCTTTTATGAACATAACTCCATGTTGCCGCTTCCAGGATATCCCTGGTAGGGACCCCTCAGAGAAAGGCTGTAGAGGTTGAAGTTGCCCTAGTAGAATGTGTTCGGACGCCCTGTGGGGGTGGTTTCCCAAGGTGTTCGTAACAGAAACGAATGCAGTATGCTATCCATTGGAAGATAGCTTGTTTTGATATGGCCTTGTCCTCTGCCCCTGGTGCAAAGCTGACTAGTAACTGGTCAGATCTCCTAAAGGGCTTAGTCTTATCCAGGTAGACTCTGAGCTGTGTGTGCAAATCTAAAGAATGCAGGATCCTTTCCCCTTATTTTGAGGTTTAGGGAAAAAGGTGGGCAAATGAATAGATAGGTTGAGAGCCACACTGGACACCACTTTAGGCATGAAAGTTGGGTTAGTCCTGAGGGAGACCCTGTCCTCATGAAAAATGATGAAAGGTTCCACAGTAATAAGTGCTTGTAGCACAGACACTCTTCTAGCCGAAGTGATGGCCAGAAGCAAGGCTGTTTGCCAAGAAAGCAATTTTAACTCTGCTGAAGCTGCAGGCTCAAATGGGGGGAGCGTGAGCTTTTCCAACACAAAGTTAAGGTCCCAAGCAGGGGTAGGGGCTCTTCTTGGTGGCCTTAAGTTGTTAGCCCTTCTCAGTAACTGCTTGATAAGAGGGTGTGAGAAGAGAGGTGGCTCAGTGCTGTAATGTGCAGACATGGCAGAGGCATGGATTTTAATGGAAGAGAAGGATAGGGCCCTATGCAATAGGACTGCTAGGTAATCTAGGATGGGAGGTAAGGAGGGCTGTGCTGAGTCAGCTCCTTTAGTCTGGATACAGGAACAATACCTTTTGCACTTGTCAGCATAGGATTTTCTTGTACTGGGACGTCTGGCTTCACAGATGACATCCAGGACCTGTTTGCTTAGGCTGGCCACTGGAGAAGTCAAGGAATAAGCCAGACTGCTAGGTTCAGGTTCTGCAACTGTGGATGCAAGAACTCTCCCTCCTGCTGAGTCAGGAGAGTTGGAATCTGGGGGAGGTGCCATGGAGGCAATGGGGACAGACTGCGCAGTAGTGTGTACCCGTGTTGGCGTGGCCAGTTTGGGACAATCAGGATTGCCCTTGGTCTTTCCTCCCTTATTTTGAGTAACACTCTGGTAAGAAGAGGTAGAGGGGTAAATGCATAGATTGAGAGGCTTTCCCACTGGAAGGATAGGGCATCCACTTTCCAGGCCTTGCTGAGAGGTTCCCTGGTGCAGAATTTGCTGAGCTGGTAATTGTAGGAGGAGGCAAATAGGTCCACCTTTGGGGTACTCCATTTTTGGGTGACAAGGCTGAAGGTGTTGTGGTCTAATTGCCACTAGTGTGGGTCTAGGAGATTTCTGCTTAAGTTGTCTGTCAGAGAGTTTTGGTTGCCTGGCAGAAATTGAGCTCGCAGGTGAATATGCATGGCTGAGGCAGTGCTCCAAACAGTCATGGCTAACCTGCAGAGTGGGTAAGAGTGGGTTCCCCCCTGCTTGTTTATGTACCACATTATTGTGATGTTGTCGGTTTTGATTAGTAGAGGCCCCAGAGAGAGCAGGGATCTGAAAGCTGTCAGAGCATGCTGAATAGCTAGCATCTCATTTTGGTTGGTGTGCAGATGAATTTGGTTTGGGCTCCAGTGGCCCTGAATGCACCAGCCATCCAGATGAGCACCCCAGGCATAGTCCGATGCATCTGTGGTTAGGGACTGGGCGGCGTGGGGTTGAGAAAAGAGAAGTCCCTTGTTGTGGTTGCATGCTGCTGCACACCAAAGAAAATCTTTCCTTAGACAAGATATCATAGGTATAATAGTTTCCAGATCTTGAGAATGTTGACACCAAAGGCTATTTAAGTACCACTGGAGTTTCCTCATATGCAGTCTGGCATATGGAATTAGCATGAGGCCATGAACCCTAGAGCTTGCAGGATTTTCCTTGCGGATAACTGGGTTCTGGTGGTCAGTTGAGAGAAGTAGCCTGTCAGATAGGCTTGTTTTTCTGGAGTTAGAAATGCCATCTGGGATGCTGTGTCCAGGCTTGCTCCCAGGAATACAATTTTTTGACTGGGGACTAGTTTGGATTTTTTTCTGTTGATAGTGTACCCCAGTGAGGTTAGTAGGTCCTTTACAAATGTCAGGTGCTGTAACAGCTTTTCCTGACTGTCTGCCTGAATCAGGCAGTCGCCCAAGTAAGGGTAAATTTGAATATTTCTTCATCTGCAAAGGGCAATAGCTGGAGCCAGGCATTTTGTGAAAACTCTGGGAGCAGTGGATAAGCCAAAGGGAAGTGCAGAGAACTGATAATGCATAGATCCTGCCCTGAAATGTAGATATTTCCTGCAAGAATCTCTGATTGGGATATCCAGATATGGCTCTTTGAGGTCTAAAGTGGCTAACCAGGCATCTTTGGACAGCATAGGGAGAAGCTGCTGCAGGGTGAGCATTTTGAATTTTGGTATCACCAGGAAGATGTTTCGAATAGATAGATCTAAGATTGGGCACCAGGTGCCCTCTTTCCTGGGTACCAAAAAAAGTCTGAAATAGAAACCTTGGCCCATCTGATCTGCAGGAGCAGGCTGATTTGCCCTCATGGAGAGCAAGGAATGAACTTGGTTTTGTGCCTCTGCCCACAGGTTTGGAGGAAGATCTGGGAACCCCTTTGGGGTTGGCAGCATGTGGAAATAAAATTTGTACCAGTGTGACACTATGTTGAGGACCCATCGATCGTTGGTGATGGAGGCCCTGTTTTTTGCATGGGAAGCAAGTTTTCCACCTAGGGGCACGAGCAGATGGGCAGAGATGAGAGGAGGGGTTGAGAATCCATTATGAATTCTTTCCATAAGGGGGTGGCTTAGCACTCCCTGGTTTAAAAGTGGAGATACTCCCATTGCTTATATCTCTGCATACCCTGAGACTGCTATCTGGGGGGATTGCTTCCCCTAGGTCTAGTCTGAGGTGGCCTTGAGGGGGCTGGAAAGGACCTATGTTTTGAGGGGTAATGCCTACTGAATCTTGGAGGTTGAACTTGCAATAAATCTTTAACTGTTTGCATATACTTAGCTTTTTCTTCTATCTTTTTTAAAACCGCTTCTGCTTTGGTGCCAAACAGATTGTCTTTGTTCAGTGGTGCGTCCAATAATTTTGATTTGAAATCATCTGGCAAGGTCTGTTCCTCAAGCCAAGCATACCTTCTAAGTACAGAAAATGTGACTGCTGCCCTGCAGAATGCTTCTAGGGTGTCAAACCCACATTGCAGGGTATGCTTACTGATTTGGCTTGCAGAATGCATAAGTTCCTGTAAATCTTTACTTTGTGCACAGTCAGGGAAGGTAGATAATTTTTGTTTAATGAGTTCCATGGTATGTTGCTGGTATTTCTGCATGTGGAACTGAAAATTTAATGCTCTAATGGCAAGAGTTGCAGAGGTATATACTTTTTTTTACCCCATCTTTCTAAGGCTTGAGAATCCCTGTCCGAGGAGGTGGGATTCTTAGCTGTGGTTGCTTTTATTCCTTTACGCCCCTGGGAGATAACTTGTGGGTCAGCAGTAGGATTCTTGAAAAGAAATTTGTGAGAGTCAGGAACTCTAATACCTGTCAGGTTTCCTGGTAGCAGGAGGTAAAGTGTCAGGAGTTAGACTGGATTCCATAAAGACATCATCCACAACATCCAGAACTGGAGGGATAACTAAGGGTCTGTGCTGTGGTAAATCTAAAAATTCCCAGAGTCTCTTTTTGGACTGAGGATAATCCTGGCATTCCCAATGAAAATGCTCTCTCAAAGTATGTAGGGTTTCACCAAAAGAAAAATCCTCTGGAGGAGAGGCAGAAAGAATGGATTCCTCTGCATCTGAATCCTCATAAGCAGAAAAGGGCATGTCTTCATAATCAGAAAAATACAGCTGTGTGCACTTACCATAAATGCCGATGTTTGAGTGTATTCACTGTTGCAGTCATCACACTTGGGTTATCTGCCTGCAGGTAGCCCTCATTAGGCCCAAATACCAGAGACTTAGTATTTCTGCGTTGGTTGCTGTCACTTCAGTACTGACGTCAGGTTGTCAGGGGTATAAAAACAGGCAGCCAATGCCATTACATCAGTTTTTTCTTGCCCCAAATGACAGGAGCCCCCCAAATAGGGAGCAAAGTTATGGTGGGAAAAATACCACCAGTAAAAAGTAAACACCAATAATCCAGTAAGGGGTGAATAATAGACATAGAGAGGAGAGAGACAAGGGTGCTTGAGGGTGGGAAACCAGGACTGCAACAGTGAATACACTCGAAAATCTGCATTTATGGTAAGTGTACACAACTGTACTATATTCTTCATGTTTCACTGTTGCAGTCATTACACTTGGGTTGACTCCCAAAGCTGAAGAAAGGGTGGAGGCAGTCAAGAAGAGTTGGGCTGGCTAGTATGCCCTGCAGGACTGCTGTTGCAAAACCCACCATGGATTTGGAAAAAATAGGTAAGTGGTAATGCTTGGTGAAGGTGTGTACAGAACTCCAGGTAGCAGCTTCCAGAATGTCCCTGGTAGGGACTCCCCCCTGAGGAATGCTTGTAGAGGTAGAAGTTGTTCTAGTGGAATATGTTCTGACCCCGAGGGCTTGGTTTTCCATGGTGTTTGTAGCAGAAATGGATACAGTGTGCTATCCATTGGAAAATTAATTGTTTTGAAATGGCCTTGCCCCCTGCCCCTGGTGTAAAACTGACTAGTAACTGGTCAGATTTCCTGAAGGCTTTAGTCCTATCCAGGTAGAATCTGAGCTGCCTGTGCACGTCCAAGGAGTGCAAGATTATTTCCCCTTTATTTTGAGGATTAGGGAAGAAGGTTGGCAAATGAACAGATTGGTTGAGAGCCACACTGGACACCACTTTTGGCAAAAAGGAAGGGTTGGTCCTGAGGGAGACCCTGTCAGCATGAAAAAATAATGAAGGGTTCCACAGCCATAAGTGCTTGTAGCTCAGACACTCTTCTAGCTGAAGTGATGGCCAGAAGCAAGGCTGTTTTCCAGGAGAGGAATTTTAACTCTGCTGATGCTGCAGGCTCAAAGGGAAGGGGGGGGGGGTAGCGTGAGCTTTTCCAGTACAAAGTTAAGGTCCCAAGCAGGGGTGGGTGCTCTCCTTGGTGGCCTTAGGTTGTTTGCCCCTCTCAGGAACTGCTTAATGAGAGGGTGAGAGAAGAGAGGTGGCTCAGTGTTGTAATGAGCCGAGATGACAGAGACATGGATCTTAATGGAGGAGAAGGATAGACCTCTGTGAAGTTGATCTGCTAGGTAATCCAGGATTAGAGGTAAAGAGGGCAGTGATGTGTCCTATCCTTTAGACTGAATTCAGGAACAATACCTTTTCCACTTATCAGCATAGGATTTCCTTGTACTGGGTTTTCTGGCTTCAAGAATGAAGCACCTGCTTGCTTAGGCTGGTCACTGGGGGAGAATTCAAGGAATAAGCCAGGCTGCAAGATTCAGGGTTTGCAGCTGCGGATGCAGGATCTGTCCCTCCTGTTGGGTGAGGGGGGTTGGGATCTGGGGTAGGTGCCATGGTGGCACCAGTGACAGGCTGCACAGTAGTGGGTACCAGTGCTGGCATGGCTAGTCTGGGGCAATCAGGATTGCCCTTGGTTTGTCATGTCTGATCTTGAGTAATATTCTTATGAGAAGAGGCTGAGGGGAAAATGCATAGATTGAGAAGTTTACCTACTGGAAGGATAGGGCATCCACTTTCCAGGCCCTGTTGTGAGGGTCCTGGTACAAAATTTGTTGAGCTAGTGATTGTAGGGGGAGGCAAAAAGGTCCACCTCTGGGGTCCCCCATTTCAGGGTTAGAAGGCTGAAGGTGCTGGGGTCAAATTGCCACTGGTGTGGGTCTAGTAGATATCTGCTTAAGTTGTCTGCCAGAGAGTTTTGTTTGCCTGGCAGGAATTGAGCTTGCAGATGAATCTGTATGATCAAGGCCATGTTCCACAGAGCCACGGATAGCCTGCAGAGTGGGTAAGAGTGGGTTCCCCCCTGCTTGTTGATGTACCACACAACTGTGGTGGTGTCTGTTTTTATTAGCAGGGGTCCTAGTGACAGTAGGGATTTGAAAGCTGTCAAGAGCGTGCTGAAGAGCTAGTATCTCTTTTTGGTCGATGTGCTGATGAATTTGACTTGGGCGCCAGTGGCCCTGAATGCACCTGTCGTCCAGACGTGCCCCCCAGGCATAGTCTGATGCATCTGTGGTTAGGGTCTGGGCAGTGTGGGGTTGAGTAAAGGGAAGTCCCTTGTTGTGGTTGCAAGCTGCTGCCCACCATAGAAACTCTGTCCTTAGACAAGGTATGATAGGTATGACGGTTTCCAGATCCTGAGAATGTTGGCACCAAAGACTTTTCCAGTACCACTGAAGTTTCCTCATATGCAGTCTGGCATATGGAATCAGTAGAATGCAAGAGGCCATGAACTCTAGGGTCTGCAGGATTTTCCTTGTGGATAGCTGGGTTCTGGTGGCCATTTGAGTAAAGTAGCCTGTCAGATAGGCTTGTTTTTCTGGAGTAAGGAATGCCATCTGGGATGCTGTATCTCAGGAATACAATCTTTTGACTGGGGATTTATTTTCATTGATAATGTACCCCAGGGAAGTTAGAAGGTTCTTTTCAAATGTCAGGTGCTGCAACAGCTTTTCCTGACTGTCTGCCTGAATCAGGCAATCGTCCAAGTATGGGTAAATTTGAATCTTTCTCTGTCTGCAATAGGCAATGGCTGGACACAGGCATTTTGTGAAGACTCTGGGAGCAGTGGATAAGCCAAAGGGAAGTGCAGAGAATTGATAATGCATAGATCCTGCTTTGAAGCCTAGGTATTTTCCGCATGAGTCCCTGATATGGATGTGCAGATAAGCTTCTTTTAGGTCTAGGGTGGCTAACCAGGCATCTTTGGACTGCATAGGAAGAAGCTGCTGAAGGGTTAGCATTTTGAATTTTGGTACCACCAAGAAGGTGTTTAGAATGGGAAGCTCTATGACTGGACGCCAAGTGCCCTCTTTTCTGGGTACCAGAAAAAGTCTGGAATAAAACCCTTGACCTATCTGTTCTGCAGGAACAAGCTGAATTGTACTTATAGAGAGCAGGGATTGAATTTGGTTTTGTGCCTCTGCTCACTGGTTTGGAGGAAGGTCTGGGAACCCTTTTGGGGTTGTCAGTGAGTGGAAGTAAAATTTGTACCACTGGGATACAATGTTGAGGATCCATCTGTCTTTGGTGATGGAGGTCCTGTTCTTTGCATGATGGGCAAGTTTTCCTCCTAGGGGCACGAGCAATTGGGCAGAGGTTGGAGTTGAGAAGTCATTCTGAATTCTTTCTGTAAGGTGGTGGCTTAGCACTCCCTGTTTTAGAAGTGGAGGCACTCCATTGCTTATATCTCTGCATACCTGAGACTGTAATTTGAGGGGTCTGTTTCCCCTGGGTCTAGTTTGAGATCGCCTTGAGGGGGCTGGAAAGGGCCAATGTTTCGAGGGGCAATGCCTACTGAATCTTGGAGGCTGCACTTGCAAAAATTCTTTGACTGTCTGCATAGACTTAGCTTTTTCTTCCATCTTTTTTAGAACCTCTTCTGCTTTTGTGTCAGATTGTCCTTGTTCAAAGGAGCATCTAGTAATTTTGATTTGACATGATCTGGCAAGGTCTGTTCCTTAAGCCAAGCATGCCTTCTCAGTACAGAACCAGTGACTGCTGCCCTGCAAAAAGCTTCTAGGGCGTTAAAGCCACATTGCAAGGTATGTAAGGTATGTAAGGTATGCTTGCTGATTTGGCTTGCAGAATGCATAAGCTCTTGTAATTCTTTATTTTCTGCACAGTCTGTAAAGGTAGATAATTTTTGCTTAATAAGTTCCATAATATGCTGCTGGTACTTCAGCATGTGAAACTGGCAATTCAATGCCCTAATGGCAAGAGTTGCAGAGGTGTATACTTTTTTATCTCATCTGTCTAAAGCTTGGGAATCCATGTCCAAAGGGGTGGGATTCTTAGCTGTAGTTGCTTTTATATCTTTAGGCCTCCGGGTCAGCAGTAGGATTTTTGAAAAGAAATTTGTGAGAGTCAGGGACTCTGTAGTACCTGTCTGGTTTCCTTGGAGCAAGGGGTAAAGTATCAGGAGTTAGACTGGATTCCATAAAGACATCATCCACAACATCCAGAACAGGAGGAATTGCTAAAGGTCTATGTTGAGATAAATCTAAAAATTCTCTGTGTCGCTTTTTGGACTGAAGATAATTCTGGCATTCCCAGTGGAAATGCTCTCTTAAAGTATGAAGGGTTTCACCAAAATAAAAATCCGCTGGAGGGAAAGCAGAGGGAAAGGATTCCTCTGCATCTGAATCATCATAAGCAGATAAAGGCATGTCTTCATAATCAGAAACTTCAGCGTCGTCAGACTCTTGGTCAGCTAAAGCTGCTGGGGACAGGTCTCTTTTGCTCTTAGGAGGGGAAGACTGAATTCCCCTAACCAGCATAATCAGGTCTTCTGCCATTTTAAGCATTTGATTTTGTGCCAAGGAAGTAGGTGCTTGAGCTTGGGTCGTTTTTTTAGGCACAGGTCGCACTCTTGGCCTTAGAAACTCGGTAGTTTTAGACAGAGCAGAAGATGCGAAAGAAGTCATCGGTTTGTGTCGAATATCGGTAATGCAAAGAACTTCCTCGGAAGCCAGTGCCTGCACAGCGGCTCTGGACCCATCAAAGGTAGAGACATCCGCAGGTTCTGTAGTCAAAGAAGAGCCTCGCGGCATACTGGACTCTGAACAGGTCTGGGTAGCGTCCTGCAAATCCCATAGAAGCGGGCATCTGGGGCTGCGAAAGCACCTCACTGAGTACCAGAGAACTGTCGACTAGCTTAACGGAAGCATCATCGGCAGTTTTGGACATATGCGGTCTGTCTTTATCCTTACATTTTTTCGGAAAATCGGTAGTCGGATGGCTTACTGAAGCCATTTCGGAATACAGAGATCGAGAGCAAAAGTATTTAGTGACAATAAGGGCCCAACGACCAATAGTTCGGGTGTTGAACAAGGCACAAAACCGAAAGCGAGGTATGTCGTGGTCTGGGCCTAACCAGGTGATGCAGTAAGAATGGAAATCTAGGTGTGGTATTTGCTTTCCACGGGCAAGAAAATTGTTAACTTTTTCTGACATCGGTTAGAGCAAGAAAAAAGGATCCCCAACGGGGTACTTAGCTTTAAGACTTCAGGATGATTCAATTCGGAAACAAAAACTCAGGCAGCGACCGACCGGCACGCATGCGAACTGCTTTTGCTTCGGGCTCCTCAGCAAGAAAGACTGATGTAATGGCATTGGCTACCTGTTTTTATACCCCTGACGTCAGTACTGAAATTACAGCAACCGACGCAGAAATACTAAGTCTCTGGTATTCGGGCCGACTCAGGGCTACCCGCAGGCAGATAACCCAAGTGTGATGACTGCAACAGTGAAACACGAAGAACATCCTCAGAGTTGCCGGACTCTTTTGTCAGATAAAGCTGCTGGGGACAAGTCTCTTTCTTTTAGCAGGGGAAGGCTGGCTTTCCCTAATCAGCATGATCGGGTCCTTCTGCCATTTTAAGCATCTGTGATTGTGGCAAGAAGGCAGACGCATGAGTTTGGGTTGTTTTTTAGGCGTAGCTCATACTCTGGGCCTTAGATACTAGGTAGTTTTAGAAAGAAGTGAAGTTGCGAAAGAAGTGGTCAGTTTGTGTCGAATATCGGTAGTGTGAAGAACTTCCTCAGAAGCCGGTGATTGCACAGCGGACCCATCCAAGGTAGAGACATCTGCAGGTTCCATAGTCAAAGAAGAATCTCATGGCATACCGGACTCCAAACGGGTCTCGGTAGCGGCCTACAAATCCATCGATTCAGGCATCAGGGGCTGCAAAAGTGCCTGAGTACCGGCGAACTGGTGACTAGCTTAACGGAAGAGTTGTCAGCAGTTTTGGACCTGTGCAGTCTGTCTCTGTCTTTATCCTTATGTTTTTTCAGAAGATCTGTTGTCAGATGGCTTACCAAAGCCATATCGGAATTTGAGGACTGTAAGCGAAAATATCTAGCTACAATAAGGGCCCCAACGACATATAGTTCTGGAGTTGAACAAAGCACAAAAGCAACAGCAGGGGACGTCGTGGTATGGGCCTAAGCAAGTGACGCAGTAAGAATGAAAGTCTCGGTGTGGTATTTGCTTTCTCACAGGCAAGACAATTGTTAACTTTTTCTGACATCAGTTAGTGCAAGAAAAAAGGATCAGCTTCAATTCGGAAGATGAAACTCAGGTAGTGGCCGACCAGCACTCGTGCAAACTACTTCTGCTTCGGGCTCCGCAGCAAGAAAGACTGATGTAATGGCATTGGCTGCCTTACTTTATACTACTGACTACCTGACGTCAGTCCTGAAGCAACAGCAACCAAAGCAGAAATACTAAGCCTCTGGTATTCGGGCTGGCCGAGGACTACCCTGGCAGGGATAACCAAAATGTGATGACTGCAACAGTGAAACACGAAGAAAGTACAGTTTTGTACCTACCATAAATGTAGATGTCCGATAGGCATGCATCTGCAGTCCTTACAAATGGGTTGTCCTGTCGTCAGGCAGCCCTTCGGTCGGCCGGATTCCAAAGTCTGGGTCTGGCCTCGGCTGGTGTCGCACTTCACCCGACGTCATAGCTGCAGTTCTTCGGGTATAAAGGCATCAGCCGACGCCATTTTCCTCAGTGTTTCTTGCCCCAGATGCCAGGTGCCCTCTAGGAAGGCTAAATTTGGATAAATGCAAATGGTTCCAAATAGCAGAGAGCAAACAAAAATAAGCATGTATGTACATATATACAAACAAATACACCATAATAGATTCCCCCAGCTAGCTACAAGATGGGCAAATACCCTAGGAGTACCACAGAGGGGAAGGAGGGTGGGTAATCCTGACTGCAGATGCATGCCTATCGGACATCTACATTTATGGTAGGTACAAAACTGTACTATGTCCTTCAAGGATGCATCTGCAGTCCTTACAAATGGGTAGAATACCATAGCCAAACTGGGGGAGGAGGAGAAATAAGATTATGGTGTAGTTAAGATCCCTTGCAAAACAGCAGTGGCAAAACCTGCTCGGGATCTGGAATATAAAAGGTAGATTATAATGCTTGGCAAATGTATGCACGGAGCTCCAAGTAGCAGCCTCTAAAATGTCTTTGGTAGCCACTCCTCGAAGAAAAGCTGTGGTAGTGGCTGTAGCCCTTGTAGAGTGAGGCCTGATATTTTCTGGAGTTTTCTTCCCATGGTAGGAGTAACAAAATCTAATGCAATTTCCTATCCACTTGGAGATTGTCTGTTTTGAAATTGCTTTTCCTTCCATTCCTGTTGCATATGCTACCAGTAGCTGGTCAGTTTTTCTATTGCCCTTGGTCCTGTCCAGGTAGTAGCGTAATTGTCTATGTACATCCAAGGTATGCAACAGTCTTTCTCCCCTGTTCTGTGGGTTGGGGAAGAATGTAGGTAGGTGGATAGCCTGATTTAAAGATACTCTGGAAACCACCTTTGGCATAAATGTAGGATTTGTCCTCATGGACACTCTATCTTGATGGAAGATCAGGAAGGGCTGTACTGCCATTAATGCCTGTATCTCAGATACCCTTCTTGCTGAAGTGATTGCAAGCAGGAAAGCAGTTTTCCATGATAAGTATTGTAATTCTGCTGTTGCTGCTGGTTCGAAAGGAGGGAGTGTTAACTTTTCTAGCACAAAGTTCAAGTCCCATGCTGGCATTGGTGGCTTCCTAGGTGGTTTTACATTTTTAATTCCTCTCAGAAACTGCCTGAGTAGAGGATGTGAGAAGACTGGAGGATCCAAGTCGTATTCTGCTGAAATAGCTGATGCATGAATCTTAATGGAAGAATAGGACAGGCCGTTGTGGAAGAGCTCTGCCAAGTATTCCAGGATGTTGGCTATGTTTACCAGTGACACATTTTCTCCTTTTGCAGTACTCCAAATGTGATATCTTTTCCATTTTGCTGAATAATTTTTTCTTGTTGAGGGTCTGCGAGCCTCCAAGATAATGTCTTTGACCCTTTGGGATAAATTTGGGTTATTTGGTCTTATGCAATGTTCCAGGCAGTCAGCTGCAGTGTTTTCAGGTTTGGATGCAGGGTGTTGTAGTTGTTCTGTGTCAACAGCAAGGGAACTAGGGGTAGAGGCCATATTTGTTCCCGAGACATGCTCCTCAGTAATGGATACCAATGTTGTCTTGGCCAGACTGGATCTATCAGGATGATCCTTGGACGGTCCTCTTTGATCTTCAATAGCACCTTGTGCATCAAAGGAAGTGGTGGGAATGCATATGCTGTCAGGTTTTTCCAACTGAAGGATAGGGAGTCCACTCTCCAAGCAAGTGGGTGGTACGTCCTTGTGCAGAATTTCTTCAGTTGGTGATTGAGTGGGGATGCAAATAAGTCTATTTCTGGTAGCCCCCATTTTCTTGTAATGGTTTTGAAGATGTCCGGATGCAGCATCCATTCGTGGGCATCCGTGGTAGTTCTGCTTAGTATGTCTGCTAGAATTTTTTCTTTTCCTGGTACAAAAATTGCTTGTAACTGAATGTTGTAGCTCAGGGCCACATTCCAGAGGTCCATTGCCATCCGACATAGAGGGTACAAATGTGTGCCTCCTTGTTTGTTGATGTACCACATAACTGTGGTGTTGTCTGTCCTTATTAACAGTTGACCTTGTCGGAGAAATGGTCTGAATGTCTGGATTGCCAGTTTTACTGCTAGCATTTCCTTTTGATTTATGTGTAGGTGCAGCTGGTCTTGAGTCCATAAGCCTTGTATGCACTTGTCCAGCATGTGGGGTCCCCAACCGAGGTCTGAGGCGTCCGTTGTAATGGTCTGGCTGGGTTGAGTGCTGTGGAAGGGCAGTCCTTTGTTTGATTGACAGGCCTGAGCCCACCACTGGAATTCTTGCTTCAGGCATGGGATTATTGGAATTTGGGTTTCTAGGCTGTGCTTGTGCTGAGACCATAAATTCCTTAGGTACCACTGTAACTTTCTCATATGTAGTCTGGCATGTGGGACCAAAATTATGCAGGATGCCATGAAACCCAAGGCTTGCAGGACTTTTCTTGCTGTTAGCCGGTTCTGCTTTGTTAATGCCAAGAAGTAGAGAGGGAGTTGCTCCTGTTTTTCTACTGTTAGGAATGCCATTTGTCTTGATGTGTCCAGCTCTGCACCCAAAAAGGTTATCCTTTGGGATGGTATCAGCCTTGACTTTTTTGTATGGACTGTGTATCCCAGGGCTTGCAGTAGATAAATGACTCTTTTCAAGTCTTCTGCTAGCTTGTTTTTGTTGTCCGCTTGTAACAGGCAGTCGTCCAGGTAAGGGTAGATTTGGATTCCCTGAAGCCTGCAATGAGCAATTACTGATGCCAGGCATTTCGTGAACACTCTGGGCGCAGTAGATAAGCCAAAGGGCAATGCTGAGAATTGATAATGCTCTGAACCTGCAAGAAATCTGAGGTATCTTCTGCAATTTGGTCGTATGGGGACGTGCAGGTATGCCTCCTTGAGATCTAGAGTTACCAGCCAACACTCCTTGCCCAACATGGGAAGAAGCTGCTGTAAGGTCAGCATTTTGAATTTTGGGACAATGATGTATGTGTTTAAAGCGGACAGGTCGAGAATAGGTCTCCATTTGTTTTCTTTTCGTGGTACCAGGACGAGCCTGGAGTAAAATCCTTGGCCTTGCTCGATAGATGGTACTTTTTCTACAGCTCTCATCCTTAGTAAGTGAGTTATTTGTTTTAGAGCTTCTGTCTTTTGATTTGGAGGTAGGTTTGGAATTCCTCTCTTCCTTGGTAGAGTATGGAAATGAATCCTGTAACCTTGGTCTATTGTCTGCAAAATCCACTTGTCTCCTGTGATGTAATGCCAGTTTACTGAAAATAAGGCTAGCTTCCCGCCTAAGGGTGCTTCTAGTTGTTCCCTGGTAGGCGGTGCCAGAGCCAAGTCACTGTGATTGTCCTGTAGTAGTGGTGGTGGCTGTGTCTGTGGCTGTACCTCGTTGGTTGTTAGCCTGCCACTGACGTCCCCTGTAGGCACCTCTGGATTGACCTCTGCCTCTTGATCGCCTATTCCTGCCTCTCTGAGCTCTGGAGGTGTCTGGAAAGGACCAATTCTTGGAGGGCCAATTCCTGCTAAACCTTGGAGGTTGGACCTGTAAGAAATCTTTGACTGTCTGGACAGATTTTGCTTTCTCTTCCATCTTCTTCAGCACCTGTTGTGCAGGAGAGCCAAACAAGTTGATCTTGTCCATGGGAGCATCTAGTAGCTTTGATTTGACATGGTCAGGTAAGGCCTGCTCTTTTAACCATGCATGTCTTCTGATCACTGTGCCAGTCATGGCTGATCTAAAGGAAGCCTCCAGTGCATCATAGCCGCATTTTAAGGAATGATTACTGACCTGCTGAATGTTATGTACCATTTCCTGAACAGATTTTTTGTCTAATGGTTCATCTGAGGACAGCTTTTTAGTTAATTGGTCTAACATAAATTCCTGATACTGGATCATGTGGAATTGACAGTTCAAGGCCCTAGCTGAAAGAGTAGCAGAAGTGTAAACTTTTTTACCCCATCTCTCTAAGGCCCTGGATTCCCTTTCAGAGGGGAGGGGGTTCTTGGTAGAGGTAGCTGCTACAGCCTTGGGTCCCTGGGATATAGTTTCGGGATTTGCAAAAGGGGCCTTATACAAATGATAATGA
The DNA here is from genome assembly GCF_019279795.1 of Protopterus annectens. Lineage (NCBI taxonomy): Eukaryota > Metazoa > Chordata > Ceratodontiformes > Protopteridae > Protopterus > Protopterus annectens. The sequence continues at coordinate 469,326,653 of NC_056726.1, forward strand.
GTGTCCGGAACCCTGTAGTACCTATCGGGCTTAGCAGGGGCCGGAGGAAGAGAGTCAGGAGCAGTACAAGCATCATTGAAAGCATCATCCACAACAGTAAGTACTGGAGGAATGGCTAAAGGCCTATGCTGTGGCAAATGCAAAAAGGTTCTAAGCCTTTTCCTAGAGTCTGAAAAATCCTGGCCCTGCCATTGAAATTGTTCCCTCATAGCATGCAAGGTTTCACCAAAAGAAAATTCCTCAGGCGGAGAGGCAGAAGGAATGGACTCTTCTGCATCAGAGTCCTCATAAGGAGAGAAGGGGGCCTCTGGAGGGTCAGTATTATCTGATTCATCAGAGGAGCCATCTGAAGAGAGTGGCTCAGGGGGGTCTACTCTAGTCCTCTTCTCTGGAGGTGGGTGAGAGGCCCTGTCTTGGTGTGGTTGAGATCCCCGGATCAAAGAAATGAGATCCTCTGCAAGACTAAGCATTTGAGAACTAGAACTGGGCCTGTGAGAGGGGGTCTTAACAGGCACAGTTTTGGTAGTTTTTGCTGCTTTAGCCCTGGCAAAGGCCTTAATCGACATGGATGCCGGAGGCCTAGCAGCTCCACGTGCAGGGGTAGAAATATCCAAAGGGATAGTATCTGATAAATCCTGAGAACCTGCAGGAGCAGGTGGGATTTCCGTAGCAGATTCAGCCAAACTGGAAGAGGCCTCGGTAAGTGGCAAGCTTTCGGCCGAAGGAAGAACCGTGGACTCGGTTTCAGCCGAAACCGAAACTCTGTTGGCTTAACCGCGGTTTCGGCCGAAACCGCGGACCGCGAGTGTCGGTCCTTTTCTTTGCATTTTTTAGAAATTTGCGTAGTCGGAGTATCCGACGGCATAATATAGGCAAAATCGGGGCCGAAAAACTCTTCAGCAAATTCAGACCGACGCCTAAGCGTTCGTCGGTTGAAAGAAGCACAGGCTAGACAAGCTGCTACTTCGTGGTCTGGGCCTAAGCAAGGTAAGCAGTAAGAGTGGAAATCTTTATGAGGTATTTGTTTCCCACAATTTAAACAGTTATTCACTTTTTCTGACATCGGCTGAGGCAAGAAAGAGTCCCCAACGGAGTACTTAGCTTTTTAGAAGTCTTCGGTAGTAGTAGAAGTATTCGGTAGTAGTAATCTCTGGTTCTGACCGACCGGCACTTGCGAACAGCTTCTGCTTCGGGCGCCACGCGGCAAGAAAGACTGAGGAAAATGGCGTCGGCTGATGCCTTTATACCCGAAGAACTGCAGCTATGACGTCGGGTGAAGTGCGACACCAGCCGAGGCCAGACCCAGACTTTGGAATCCGGCCAACCGAAGGGCTGCCTGACGACAGGACAACCCATTTGTAAGGACTGCAGATGCATCCTTGAAGGACATCATCTTCCTTTCCATGTCATTCCACTGACCCTTAAAAATCTATTCTTTTTATAAAGGCAGAAGGGGATAATGGGGTAGACTAGAAAAGGGTAACAATATGGGATATGACTAAAGGACATAAGAATATGACATGTGACTCCTATAGTATTCACAATTGCAAAAGCACTGAAAAATGTCAGCAATATTTAGCAAGAATAAGGTAATATGTAGCAATTGAAAATTTTAAATCAGATAGCTTTACCTAATAGGATAATCTGATCTCTGCCTACCTAGTAGCAGTAATGATTATAGTCTAACTCCGAAATGTTTTGTAAGTTGTGTCATAGGCTGGAATGGATATAAGAAACAACTGTGTAAAAGATCAACCTAACAAACAGTATATGCATGTAACATAAAAGCTGGAATTAGATGTTTAACAAAAAATCAGTTATACATAAAAGGTGGTAATAAATATATATGAAAATGATGCTTTCTGTAATGTCTTTCATTCTAAATGGTCTTGCAGATAAGTACAAAAAAGGAAGAATGGTGAACTATATTAAAAATGTAGAGTGCAAATAGCTATGCTACAGGAAACACACCTGGAAAGAACTGAGCATGTGAATTTGATAAAAAAAGGTTTTCAGGATGACTATTCAGTGGAATATCTGGGGCAAAGGAAAAGAGGAGTACTTCTATTAATTGCAAGAGGAGCTCCTATAGTGATAGAAGAGGAAAAAAGACAATAATGGAAGATGTATACTACTAAGGGGCTACTGGCAAGGGAGGAGGATTACACTGGCATGCATCTATATTCCACCTAAAACTGCTATAATGGAGCTTACGAAAATTCTGGGAGAAACAATCAGCTTTCAGCAAGGAATTCTACTTACAGGTGGGGACTGGAGTTTGGTTTGCAACAGTGAAGCTGTGTCTGGGGGGCCTAGAAGGGAAAATATAACAACGGAGGGTAGATTTTTGAAGAAATTTATGAACGTGTTTGGCATGGAAGATGTGAATTCAGTACTAAGAATTTGGAGTGAATTTACATATTCTCCAAGATACAAAAACTGGGCTAGACTAGACACAATTTATATCTCACAGGAACATGTACATTTAATTGAAGGTCTTGAAATGCACCCGATAAGTATTTCAGAAGATGCGTCAATAATAACTATAATAAAAATGCAAGGTAATGAAATAAAAATGTGAAACTGGTGCCTCCCCACCTATTTGCTAAAAACAAAGAAATTTCAGGAATGGGTTTTGGAAATAATTCAGGCGCTATTACAGAAGATAGAACTTTCATCTGAAAATATAGCTAGGGAGTGGGGTAAAATTAAAGTGTAGTTTAAAGCTAGGGTGGAAATAAAGGAATGGAGATATGGTTAAGAAGTAATAAGAATTACTTAGATGCACTGACAAATGTTAAAAGTATTGCAAAACAGAGGGACTCTTTCAGAAAAAGAAAAGGAGCAACTGCAGAATGCTAAACAGAAAATAAGGGATTATCTCAATAATATGCATGACTTTAGAAAGACTGCTGTTAAGCAAATGTTTTTTGACAATAATTCTAGAGCAGAAAAACTTTTAGCAGAAGGACTCAGGCAACAGAAAGTGGAAAGGGCTGTTACCAAGCTTAGGGAGCCTATAACAAGGAAGATAACAAGAGATCCTGTAGTAATATTTGACATATTTCCGAAATGTTATAAAAGTTTGTATAAAGCAGACAAATATGGAAATCAAGAAATGGTACAAATGGAAATGTTTATGGAAGAAATAAATATGCCAAGGTTAGAGGTAGATGAAGCTCAATTATCAACAGGATAGGAGGTGATGAGATAAAAAGAAGTTATGGTCCCAAGCCCGGATAAATGGGGAGGGTTGCGTCAGGAAGGGCATCCGGCGTAAAATTGTGAAACATCACACATTTTAAATAATTTACACAGGAGATACCAGAACTATATCTATCATCTGGTTGCAATACTGCTCTACCATCTAGGTGTTTGTGCACATGTTTTCCCCAAATTAACTCTTTACAAATCATTGATATCTACTACAATTGCTGATTTATTATAACCTTTGAGCAATTGTCATCTTTGTCCACACTGTTAGTTGGGTTATTTTAAACCCCCATTGGTTATCACTTAGTATTTATAGGAAAGGTAACCAACATCCTATGATACAGAAATTTTAGATTTAATATAGGTAACATCAGGTTTTCTACACTATATTCTGATGGACCTGCTTTGTAATTTTGGCTTACGTACATCTCAGTTTGGGGTCAATCATTATTCATAGACATATATATCTATAGTCTATTTCTTACCTATATGATTATGGTTACATAAGATTTACCCAATACCCAGGTCATGCAGGAATAGCTAGTTAGTATTTATACTATCTATACAATTAGTTATGTACACATGTTTCATAACTGTAGATTTTTTTATATAAAGGATACCCTTTGATTATAGTGGATTTTCTTTCAGTCTTTTGATTACCCCCCGCTCTTTAACAGACTTTTGTGGAATTGGCTTCATATTACATTAAGCAAATCTGGTCATCTTTTGGTCCAGGCATTATATATATATATATATATATATATATATATATATATATAGAGAGAGAGAGAGAGAGAGTTTTTCTGGCCCTGCCTCTACTCTACTTTCCCGAATTTCATACAATCGACAATTTCAGAGAGTTCCTTGGACAACCTACACAATCATTATTATGGATTTGGACAAAATTTTGGATGGGTTGTGTGCTGATAGGGAGGATTTGGGCATTTTTGGTCTAGACCTTAACCCAAGCAACAACCCAAGCCAATTGGTTTCTAATATCACAGATGGTTGTGAATTGGCTTTTCGTAACCTGGAAAAAGGACTTAAAGGCCTGAGGGCCAATATTTGGCATCTGAGGCTTTTTAAAGCCTACCTTCACAAAAATATGGCACCAAGAGGCCTTCGTATAAAACTTCACCCTCTAGTAGGCAGACCTGAACAGAGGCTTACTGATGAATGGGATGAAGCACTCAGAGATGGTTCCATAGTTTTTGTAAAAATATTAGCTTCATATTACGAAAGGACTATAGATGTATGCTTATCAGAAGTGAAAGACCTGAGTCATGAGTGCAAGAAATATCAGTCTAGCACCAAGTATCAGGAAGTGTTAGATAGCTTGTCCAAGGAACTCACCACATATGATAAGATTGCCAAAGAGAGAAAAATTGAAAAATTTAATAGAGATGTCAATGATTACGACAAGGGACATCCGTTTCAAACATAGAGAACTGTGAGATTCCAGGATAATGTCACTGGTATGACTAGAGGCAGGACCAGAAAAAGACCCAGGTCTATACTAAAAAATAGAGACCAATTTCACACTAGTACTTCAGGGGAGGAGTCATCTTATACTGACAGTGAAAGTGGAACAATAGTCAACTCACCCCTTAAAAAGAAAACTAATACCAAATACCCTTTAGGCATGGGAGGCAACCCAGAGGGGGGAGGAAACATACAAACAGAAATAGGCACAGACTCTATGACAGAGCTGATACAGGCTCTACTGAAATAATGAATACACAATTTGATAATGTCCTTAACCTATCTGATTATGTTCTTACGGATGATCAACACCAAGTATTGAATAAAGGATTGAACTTTGTTCCTAGTTTTTTCTCTGACGAATATCAAATTTCACTAGATTTGATTGATTATTGTCGTAGACTTAACCTCAAGGTATTTTTTTCTGAACAGAATAATTCTAACACTCAAAGATCTTCTGATTTTGTTTTTCATAAATCCACCCTTCCAACCCCCTATGAACAAAAATGTAGCAATTTTACAACAGGCCGTACTCAAAGATCTACATTTTCCACTTTTTGAGGGCCAAATTAGTCCAGACAACATTACCTCTGCAGAAAGGGTGGCATTGTCGGAATTAAGATCAAACCATAATATAGCTATTCTTCAAGCGGACAAGGGAGGAGCGGTGGTCATTTTGAACATGGATTATTATGTCCAGGAGGGTCTACGACAATTGTCGGACTCTCAATGCTATATGCATATGGGTATTGACCCCACCTGTAAATTTAAACAGGAGATAGATTTATTCTTGCAAGCTGCATTAGATGAGGGCATTATCACTAAAAAAACTGTCCAACATCTTCAGGTTAAAGATCCATCAAAACAAATTCTATACTTGCTCCCTAAGATACATAAATCCATTACACATCCCCCGGGTAGACCCATTGTTTCTGGCCATGGCTCACTTACAGAACCACTTTCTGCATTCTTAACTCAACATCTTAAACCTCTACTTTCACATGTTAGGGCGAGAATTCACGATACGACACAATTTTTGAAAATCATTGAAGACACTCAGCTTGAGCCGGAATGGTTGATGTGTACATTGGATGTAAAATCTTTATATACCAGTATACCACATTGGGCAGGGCTTCAAGCTTTAGAGCATTGGCTAAATAAAGCTGAATTATACCCACCGGGCTTCAACACATTGCTGATCTGTATGTCTGAACATGTCCTTAATAAAAATGTATTCTACTTTCAAGGGGATTGTTATTGGCAACTACAGGGTACGGCCATGGGGGCTTCATTTGCCCCAATTTATGCAGATCTTTTCATGGCCTACCTGGAAGAATGCCTCATTTACAATCCCCTTCACAATATATATCTTGTAGAAATGGACATATGGCGGCGATATTTAGATGATTGCTGGATGGTGTGGCATGCTGATGCTGATTACCTCCACAAATTTTTGGAATATCTTAACAATAACATTTGGGGAATTGAATTTTCAATTACATCGCACAGGGATCAAATAGACTTTTTAGATGTCACAGTGTATCGAAACAAGGACCATACACTCAACACCAAGATCCATCGTAAATATCCCCAGTTTAATTCATTGTTACATGCTTCCAGCATGCATCCACGCCACACCATCCGCAACATCCCCAAATCTCAATATTTGAGAATACGTAGGGTCAATTCCTCAGATGTGGACTACACACATGCCAAAGTTGATTTAAAAACTAGATTTTTGGACAGAGGATACTCTATTTTTGACATTGAATCCGCCAGAGTGTGGTCAGATAAACAGGAAAGGCACACATTGTTGGAATATAGGGAACGGAGTAACAATCTGAAGAGTGACAATATTAGGCTCATTACCACGTTGGGTAAGAATCATCAAATTGTCAGAAAAGCTATCAATAACAATTGGAATATCTTATTAGCCAATGACTATCTGAGGGGGATTCTTGATAACCAATGTTCATTCTCATTTAGGAGAGGAAAAACATTGGGAACTTTGTTTTCTCATTATAAACAAAGGGAGAGTGGTGGAGCAAAATACAAACAACTCACTATCACAGGGGATGAGTTATTGGGGACGTTTCCATGTGGACATTGTATTTCATATGCTCAAGTTAACCAGCTGAAACAATTTACCAGCTCGAACACCAGTAGAGTATATGACGTCAGAGTCTTTGGCAACTGTTCCACCAGTTGGGTAATTTATTTGGCAACCTGTCAATGCAGTTCATTTTATGTGGGTAAAACCTCACGTTCATTGAGAATCAGGATAGGGGAATATCGCAGTGATATTCGTAATCATAAAATGTCCAATGCTTTATACTTACATACCATCAAACACCCAACTGCCAAATTTATGCTTACTATTATAGACAAAATCACTGGAAACAGACATAACCAACTAGGATGGCAAAGCATACTTAGTCATAAAGAAAAATATTGGATCACACATCTTGGGGCATTATTTCCACCAGGATTGAATGACCATTTATGATTAGTTTTTATTTTCATGTTCAAACAATTGTTTGCATAGGTTTACTGTGGATATACTCTTAATTCATGACAAGGTTGTTAGTAGCAACTATCTTGATATATGCAACTTTTGTCAATATGCACCATTTCTATTCTCTTATGGTTGTGAAACATCTGTATTTATAGACTATGATCTCTAATCCCATGTTTATACAGGTTTATACTTAAAAGTTGTGTGCATTTCTGTGTTACTATGTTTTATATTCAATATGCATCATCATTTATTTTGAATAATGTGGCCACAGATGTATATCGCTCTTTTTTCCTAATCATGATTACAGTTTATTTGAATATTTTGCCTTACAAATAATGGCTTTATTCCTATTGGCTATGAGCTATATAAATAGATGACTGGGTTGTTGGCAAAATGTCCGTTTTTTACTCACTGATGAAGGCATGAGCCGAAACTAGTTTGAGTTTTGTTCTATTTTTAGGACATTATTTGTCCTTAGTGCATTGCACCTCACATTAAACAGTGGATCTACCTATGCTGGCCTTTTGGTATTTCTTTCAAGTTTGGTTGGCCGTGCATGTCATACGTGCGAGGATTGTTGTCTAGAGGTAGATGAAGCTCAATTATTAACAGTTAGGATAGGAGGTGATGAGATAAAAAGAAGTTATGGTCCCAAGCCCGGATAAATGGGGAGGGTTGCATCAGGAAGGGCATCCGGCGTAAAATTGTGCCACATCACACATGCAGAAAACTGTACAGAAACTCATACCGGATCGGTCGAGGCCCGGGTTAACAATGACCGCCACCAGTACTGTTGGCTAACAGGGTGCTGGCAGAAATTGGGCTACTGTTGGCTGAAGGAGGAGAAGAATCGGAAGGCATGCCCTTAGGCAGGTAAGGACTAGGACTGTGATAGTGAGGGTCGGAACTTTGAATGTTGGCAGTATGACTGGTATAGGGAGGGAGCTAGCTGATATGATGAACCGAAGGATGGTTGGTATATTGTGTGTGCAAGAGACCAGATGGAAGGGGAGCAAGGCTAGGTGTATCGGAGGTGGTTTCAAATTGTTTTATCATGGTGTGGATGGGAGGAGAAATGGCATAGGCATTATCCTGAAGGAAGAGTATGCTAAGAAAGTTTTGTAGGTGACAAGAGTGTCGGATAGAGTGATGTTTATGAAGCTGGAAAATGATGGTGTAATGTAACACAAGTTGGGTGTGCAATGGATGAGAAAGAAAAATTTTGGAGTGAGTTGAATGAAGTGGTGATGACTGTACCCAAGGGTGAGAGACTGGTGATTGGAGCAGATTTCAATGGGCATGTTGGTGAAGGGAACAGAGGGGACGAGGAAGTGATGGGTAGGTATGGTATTAAGCAAAGGAATGCAAAAGGTCAGATGGTAGTGGATTTTGCGAAAAGGATGGACATGGCTGTGATGAATACGTATTTTAACAAGAGGGAGGAGCGTAGGGTGACGCAAGAATGGAGGAAGATGCACACAGGTGGATTATATCTTATGTAGAAGGGCCAATCTGAAGGAGATTGGAGACTGTAAAGTGGTGGCAGGGGAAAGTGTAGTTAGGCAGCATAGGATAGTGGTTTGTAGGATGACATTGGTGATCAAGAAGAGGAGGATGAATGTGAGGGCAGCACCAAGGATCAAATGGTGGAAATTGAAAAAGGGTAATTGTGAGGTGATGTTCAGGGAAGAGTTAAGACAGGCAGCAGTGAAGAGTTACCAAATAGCTGGGTAACTACAGCAGAGCTAGTAAGAGAGATGGCTAGAAGGGTGCTTGGTGTGACATCTGGAAAGAGGAAGGAGGACAAGGAGACCTGGTGGTGGAATGAAGAAGCACAGGAGAGTATACAGAGAAAGAGGTTGGCGAAGAAGAAGTGGGATTGACAAAGAGATGAAGAAAGTAGACAAGAGTATAAGGAGATGAGGTGCATGACAAAGAGAGAGGTGGCAAAGGATAAGGATAAGGCGTATGAAAAGTTGTATAACAGGTTGGACACTAAGGAGGGAGAAAAGGACCTGTACTGATTGGCTAGACAGAGGGACCGAGCTAGTAAAGATGTGCAGCAGGTAAGGGCGATAAAGGATAATGAGGGAAACATACTCACAAGCGAGGAGAGTGTGTTGAGCAGATGGAAAGAGTACTGTGAGGGGTTGATGAATGAAGAGAATGAGAGGGAGAGAAGGTTGGATGATGTGCGGATAGTAAATCATGAAGTGCAGTGGATTAGCAAGGAGGAAGTAATGATACCTATGAAGAGGATGAAGAACGGAAAGGCTGTTGGTCCAGATGACATACCCGTGGAAGCATGGACGTGTTTAGGTGAAATGGCAGTGGAGTTTTTAACTAGATTGTTTAATGAAATCTTGGAAAGTGAGAGGATGCCTGAGGAATGGAGAAAAAGTGTTTTGGTACCGATTTTTAAGTATAAGGGTGCTGTGCAGAGCTGTAGTAACTACAGAGGGATTAAACTGATCAGTCACAGCATGAAGTTACAGAAAAGAGTAGTGGAAGCTAGGTTAAGAAGGGAGGTGATGATTAGTGATCAGCAGTATGGCTTCATGCCACGAAAGAGCACTACAGATGCGAAGTTTGCTCTGAGAGTGTTTATGGAGAAGTACAGAGAAGGTCAGAAGGAGTTGCATTGTGTCTTTGTGGATTTAGAGAAAGCATATGACAGGGTGCCTAGAGAGGAGTTGTGGTATTGTATGAGGAAATCGGGAGTGTCAGAGAAGTATGTAAGAGTGGTACAAGATATGTACGAGGGTAGTGTGACAGCGGTGAGGTCTGAGGTGGGTGTGACGGGTGCGTTTAAGGTGGAGGTGGGATTACATCAAGGATCAGCTCTGAGCCCTTTCTTATTTGCAATGGTGATGGACAGGTTGACAGACGAGATCAGACAGGAGTCCCCGTGGACTATGATGTTTGCAGATGAGATTGTGATCTGTAGTGAGAGTAGGGAACAGGTGGAGGAGACCCTGGAGATGTGGAGATATGCTCTAGACAGAAAAGGAATGAAGGTCAGCAGGACTAAGACAGAATATATGTGTGTGAATGAGAGGAAGGATAGAGGAATGGTGAGGATGCAGGGAGTAGAGGTGGCGAAGGTGAATGAGTTTAAGTACTTGGGATCAACAGTTCAGAGTAATGGTGAGTGTGGAAGAGAGGTGAAGAAGAGAGTACAGGCAGGATGGAGTGGGTGGAGAAGAGTGTCAGGAGTAATTTGTGACAGACGAGTACCAGTAAGAGTGAAAGGGAAGGTCTACAAGAGGGTAGTGACACCAGCTATGTTATACGGGTTGGAGACAGTGGCATTGACAAAAAGGCAGGAGTCAGAGCTTGACGTGGCAGAGTTGAAGATGTTAAGATTTGCACTGGGTGTGACAAGGATGGACAGGATTAGGAATAAGTATATTAGAGGGTCAGCCCAGGTTGGAAGGTTTGGAGACAAAGCCAGAGAGGCAAGATTACGTTGGTTTGGACATGTGCTGAGGAGGGATGCAGAGTATATTGGGAAAAAGATGCTAAGGATGAAGCTGCCAGGTAACAGGAAAAGAGTAAGGCCTAAGATAAGGTTTACAGATGTGGTGAGAGGATATGCAGGTGGTTGGTGCAAGATGCAGAGGACAGGAGGAAACGGAAACAGTTGATCTGCTGTGGCGACCCCTAATGGGAGCAGCCGAAAGAAGAAGAAGAAGATGCCTTACCATAACATTCCATCTGTGTTGTCGATCTTATCTTCATCTATTCTTGACTGATGGGGTTATGGTTCCGACAGTCTGAACTCATCCAGCTGTTATATAGCCCGTACCAGCCCAAAAACTTCTCCACATTACCTCAGATCGAGTTTGCAAAATTACAGAAGAAACAAAAGAAACTAATTTCAAATGAGGAAGACATGTCCAAGGGAAAACCTAACAGAAGACCGAGGGCAACAGGTTGCTCCACCAGGAATCCATAGGAGGGGGAAAGGAGGGTGGGGGATGCCACGCCAAGAATAGATTAAGATCGACAACGCAGATGGAATACTATGGTAAGTCATAACTTCTTTATCTGATGTTGTCAATCCATCTATTGACTGGTGGGTCAGAGTCTCCAGCTACTTTAGATCCTAGGTGGCCCTATGGAAGGATATTCCTGAGAACCATAGAACCAAAGGCTGCTCTTCCTCTGGAGACCAGATCCAATTTGTAATAAGTAATAAAGATATGCATAGTAGTCCAAGTCGCTGCTGCACATATTTCACTCATGGAATCTTTAGAATGGAACACAGCTGAAGTAGTCATAGATCTAGTGGAATGTGTCTTTAATGGTCTTGGAAGTTTTAGGTCCTTGTTATAAATGAAGAAAGTATCATCTCTTAACCATTTTGACAAGATAACCTTAGAGACAGATTTCCCCAAGTTTGCACTAGAGAAGGAAATAAGTAGTTATGTACTCACCATAACATTCCATGTGAGTTGTTCATCTCGCCTTCATTTTTGACTGATGGGTTCAGAGCTGATCCATCGGCTCCAGTACGGCCACATGCAAAGCTTGAGGCCAAGCCCCTATCCCATGATGCACTGTGAATTACCTCAGATCTAGTTTGCTGCGTGTACTATAACCATATAAATTAGTCCCCCCCCCCCCCACCCCATGGAAAGGAAGAAGAAATTGAGCAACCAGGATGAGACCAACATCTAGGTCAGCTATCAGCCAGGAGGGGGATGGAGGGAGGGACGTAAGAATGAAGGCGAGATGAAAAACTCACATGGAACGCTATGGTGAGTACATAACTTTTTAATGTGAAGTTGTTCAATCTCGCCATTCATTCTTGACTGATGGGTAGCGTCCCTAGCACCATCAATCTCGGGTGGCTCAAGGGGGTACATTTTTCAGGACCATGGACCCAAAGGAAGCCCTGTCCCTGGAGGCCTTATCAACTTTGTAATGAGTGATCAAGGTATGAGGTTTTGACCAAGTGGCTGCTGCACAAATGTTATCAAGGGACAATTTGGATGAAAATGCAGAGGATGTAGAAACTGCTCTGGTTAAGTGAGCTTTAATCTTGTGTTGCAAAGGCATATTAGCAGCTGAATAGACAAAGGTGATACAATCAGATAATTTAGACAGAGTTGTTTTAGCCATTGGTCTACCTTTCCTGGATTCAGAGAATGAAACAAAGAGCTGTTCTGATTTCCTGATATCTTTTGTTCTATCCAAATAAAATCTGTGCTGTCTGTGAACATCAAGTTTGTGCAGCATATACTCCAACTTGTTGGAATGATTAGGGAAGAAGACTGATAACTAAATAACTTGGTTGATATTGGTTTCTGAACAAACTTTAGGCAAAAAGGAAGGATTTGTCCTAAGTGATACTCTCTCAGCATGAAAAATCAAATAAGGAGGGCTGATAGATAAAGCCTGAAGCAATGACACTCTGCAGGCAGAAGTAATAGCCACCAGAAAAATGGTTTTCCACAACAAATATTTGAGGTCACAAGATGATGCTGCTTCAAATGGGGGGAGGATTATATGTGACAGCATAAAATGTAGATTCCATGGAGAATAGGGAGTTTTCACAGGTGGTCTCATATGAAATGTCCCCTGGAGAAAGGCCTTGGATAACTTGTGGGACATGATATTTAACCCATCAATCCCAAGATTAAAATTAGATATAGCAGCCAACTGGACCTGAACTGTTGCTGCTGCCTCTCCTTTGTTAAAAATCATAGTCAAGAATTCTAGTATGGATGTCAAGGAGGCTTGGTAAGGATCAATATTATGCTTAGAGGCCCATATGGAAAATCTCCCAGCTTCCTAAGATAAAATCTTCTAGTGGACGGCTTATAAGAAGACAAAAGGATCTGATTTGTCTCATTGGAAACGTTATGAAGCCTGGCTATGAGGGGAACTGCAGCAGCCAAGCTGTCAGCTTCAATGACTGCAGAGAGGGATGAAGGTCCCCTGACGGATGTGTCAGAAGGTCTGGAACTGGGTCCGGAATCCAGGGATCCTCCAAGAGATGATGTTGAAGGAAAGGGAACTAAATCTGCCGTGGCCAATGAGGGGCTATAAGGATGATGGTCCTTCCCATGGGTTTTGCTTTCTGTAGAATCTTGGGTATCAATGGTACTGTTGGAAATGCATAGAGGAGACCTAGGGACCAATCATGTACGAGTGCGTCCCTCGGGGCTTCTCCCAGAGGGGGAATCAGGGCAAAGTAGCTTCTGCATTGTGTTGATGTGACTGGCAAAAAAGTCGCAGCAAGGCTGGCCCCATTTGTGGAAAATCCTGTCTGCAATCTCTTTCTTGAGGGACCACTTGTGTGGCAACAAGATTGCCCTGCTCAGTTTGTCTGCTATCACATTGGATCTCCCAAGGATGTGCGTTAAAAACAGAAAGCGCTGGGAAAAAACAGCCCACTGCCAAACTCTGAGGGATTCTCGGCAAAGGGGGTAAGAATCTGGTTCCCCCTTGATTGTTCAAGTACCAGACTACTGACATATTGTCCATCTGAATTGCAATCGTTCCTAGAGGAAGGAAGTACTGCAACGCCAAAAGTACTGCTCTCATCTCCAGAACATTGATATGCAAGTCTGACTCCTGATCGGTCCATGTGCCTTGGGCAGTCTTTCCCTGAAAATGCCCCCCACCCTATCAGGGAAGCATCCGTGGTCACAATGGCTACTGGAGGGGGTAGAACAAAGGGTTGCTCTATGGTGACATGAAGAGACATCAACCACCACTGGAGATCTTTCTTGCAAGAGCTCGTAATCAATATAATGTTTCTGTTAAGACCACTGAGTGAACAACAGCCACTGAAGGATCCGCATATGCATTCTTGCTAATGGCATGGCTAGGATTGCTGCAGCCATCATACCCAATACTTTCAGAACATCTGAAGCTAGTGCTCTGTCTTTCGATACCGATGTGCTGACATGCTGACGAAGAAGACTCTTTCGCTTGGTAGCCTTAGAGTGGGGGTTGAGGTGTCTAACTCTGTCCCGATAAAAATGATATGCTGCGATGGCAACAAGACAAGACTTTTCTGAGTTGACTGTAATACCTAAATGATTGCAGTGACAGAGTGTACTCCCTTGCCTGAATAAGTTGATGCCTGGTGGTGGTGAGAAGGAGCCAATCGTCTAGGTACGGAAACACCTGGAATCCTAGATGCCTCAGGTGAGCCGTGACCAGTGCCATGCATTTGGTGAACACTCTGGGGGGTGTAGTGAGACCAAAGGGCAGGGCTTGAAATTGAAAATGATTGGCTCTCAGCCGGAAACTCAGGTGATCTCTTTATGTGGTAGTATGCATCCTTGAGATCTATCGAGCACATCCAACTGTCTTTCCCTAAAAAGGGAAGTATAGACTGACATGTGACCATCCGGAACTTCTCTTTCTTTACATACTGGTTGAGTCTGCTGAGGTCCAAAATGGGTCTCCAGTCTCCTGTTTTCTTTGGAACCAAAATGAATCTTCAGTAAGTTCTGGATCCTGTCTGGTCTGCTGGGACTGGCTGGATGACTTTTTTTGCAGCAACATTCGGACCTCTATCGTTGTTTGTTCCCTGTAAATGGATGGAACGTCCAGGATTCTCCTTATGGATGGGGGGGGGGTGTTGCGAATGGTATGAAGTACCCTCTGGAAATTATACTTTGTATCCAGCTGTTTTTTATTTCTTGCCAGGCATCTGGGTACAAAGATAAGTGACCCCCCGACTGCCTCCAGAGCAGGACAGTCGGGCCTCCTTCCAGGAGCGCTGATAGGGTTGCCTAGAGAAGTGATCTCTGTCTCCCTGATGTTGCGGACCCCCTCTGCCACAAGGGCAGCGTCTTCCACTATTACCCCCTCCTCTGCCCCTGGAGGAGGGGTTCACCACGTGTGTCCTGAAAGGCTCCTTGGGCTTTCCGGAACCACATTTTCCCTCCCCTTTGATCTTTGGGATAAGGTCGGGTAGGGGTGGAAAAACAGACTCCGATGGCAGACAGAGTCTTTCCCTCCTGTTCACACCTGGTCAAGATTTCCTTCACTTTAGGCCCAAAAAGGGATGAGCCATCAAAGGGGGTGTTAACGAAGGATGACTTGAAGGGCTCCACGAAGGAACACAAGCACATCCAGGAATATTTTCTAAGAGCGATTCCTGTACCCATTGCCCTACTCGTTCCATCAGCTGCATCGGATATGAGACGCATGGACGAGTTGACAACAGAACTTAGCGTAGAAAGCTGGGCAGCAACATTGTCAGAAGCACCTGCAGCTACTGTACCCTGAAAAGTATCTCCTAACTCCTTAAGGAGATCTCTTTGCAACCTAGTAAAATAGGTTAAGTAGTTCAGCGAATGGAGAGCAAATGTCGCTGAACTGAACATAAGTTTCCCATATCTATCCATGATCCTAGACTCTCTATTAGGAGGATGGATAGACGAGGAAGTCTCAGACATTTCCTTTTTGATGGCCGCCGCCACCACCACCATGGCATTAACTGGGACTCCTTTGGTCAAGAAAGTTTTGTCTGGTGGGACTGACAAGAAACTTGTTAGGCCTCCTAGGGACAGGCTCCACGGACTCCGGTGACTCCCACACCCTTTGAGAAACCAACTGCATGAGCTCATCGAAAAGCGGAGACACCCAAGAGGTGGAGGGTTAAGACCCAGAAGCCTTTAGGAGAACTGACTCATCCTCAGTAGGACTTTTGGACTGCCAATCACCCCTCTGCCTAAGAATCTCAAGTATCTCAGCAAAGGAGCTATCCTCAGAGGGGGACCGTGGGGACCCTTCTGACTCATCCAAGTCAGTGTCAGATGTAAAAGACTCCTGAGGGGAGTCCAAGTGTCTTCTCTTGCACAATCTCTTCCTGGGGACCTCCTCAGTGGGAGCTTCTGGGGAGGTCTTGAAAGAGCAGGGGGCAGCCTGTGGGGCTACCTGAGACTCTGGGTCTCTATGCTTAGCCTGGATGATGGAAGCAGAAGCAGACACAGGCGCTTTAGAGGATGAGGAAGCAAGGCCTGAAGTCGAGGATGTCTTGGGGGACAAAGCTCTCCTCATGGTTTCGAAGGCACCACAGCGCCGATGGGAAGGAATCGCCGGATCCGAGGAAACCATCAAACCCTCCCACACCGAGGCAGTGGGCTCCGAGCCGGAGGTAGGAGCCGAGCTCATCCGAGCCGATGAGAGGAAGAGTCGGCACCGACAAGTCGGTCCAACTATCCTCCCCGGATCCGACTAGAGAATGTCGGCTCCTAGAGTCCCCGGTCGGTGCCGAGGACACTGGAAGAGGTCTCAGCTCCATGATCAATGGGTCTGCTTCTTCTGGCTCTGAAGGGCCAATACAGCTTGGAGGAGTAGCCAAAGCAGGAGTAGTGGTCTTCGGCTCTGAAGCCACTTGGGTTGGAGCCAACAACAATTTAGCAAGGCCTGGTGCCTTTAAAAGCTTCTGCACCAATCGATCCATATCCAAATCTGAAAGGCTGACAGATGATATAGAAGAATGCATCAATGGTGCCGACTGGAGCAATGGTGACTGACGCACTTCGGATACTGGCTCCAATGCTGTGGGCCAGCTCGGAAAGGATAGTCTGCTCCGAAGTGTGTGGAGCCAGTGTCGCAGAGTCATCAGACTTTTTTGGTTTTGTTTGAGTGCCTAGAGTCCTTAGAGTCAACAGTGGACTTATAAGATTTGCTGGCCACATCCTGGTCACTCAAAGCCTCTTCTAAGGGGTGTTTAAGCAAGCCCCTGTCCATTAACTTCCTTTTCCTCTCTAACAAAACTCTTGATGAAAAGGAATGGCAGATAGCACAAGATTCTTGTAAGTGGACAGCCCCTAAACAATACACACAGGTAACATGTCCATCAGTTACCTGACATTTTCTGATTACAGTCCGGACATTTTTTAAAACCTGACTTGGGATATTTGTCCTTATCATCCGCCATGATAACTACTTTAACACACAAACCAGATATTAATAAAGATACTAGGCTCTAAAAGCACACACACACACACACACACACAGAACGAGCCTGAGATAAAGAATCCAAAAACTCTAGACAACTAGAAAAAAGCTGTACATAGGCCACTAGAAAGCTATTTAAACACACTCTAACAGATAACTATGGCCAAAACACACAAGGCCAAAAATAGAAATGGCTGTTTATAGCCACTAGAAAAGCTATTTAAACATACTCTAAAAGATAACTAGGCCAAAACACATGAGGCTAATATTTTAAAGAGTAATATTAACACACACGGGAAGGGGAACTTCAAAGAAGCTATAAAAGCTATCCAACTATCCTGAGTCAAAAATTTAGTAAAAATATTTAACAAACTGCTAAATAGAAAAGTTTTTAAATTGTACTGGCCCGAGCTTGCACTGAAGCCTCCGATCAGATGCCGTGGCAAACTAGATCTGGGGTAATTCACAGTGCATCATGGGATAGGGGCTTGGTCTCAAACTACTGGAAGACCTTGAGCTTTGCATATGGCCGTACCAGAGCCGATGGATTGGCTCTGAAACCATCAGTCAAGAATGAATGCCAAGATTGAACAACTTCACATCAAATAATTGGGCTGACCTAATTTATTTAGTTCTGGTGAGATAGAAACAAAATTGTCTGTGAACATCCAGCAGGTGTAAGCAATATTCACCTTTATTAGAAAAATTTGGAAAGATAACAGGCAAGTCTACAGTCTGATTAATGTTGGACTCTGAGACCAACTTTGGAAGAAAGATGGGTTTGCCCTGAGTGTTACTCTATCCCTATGGAAAATTAAGTAAGGGGGACTTGAATATAAAGCTTGCAATTCAGAAACTCGTCTCATGGATGTGATAGCAATAAGTAAAAGTGTTTTCCAAGAGATTATCTTCAAGTCACAAGTAGCCGCTGGTACAAAAGGAGAAGCTACTAGAGACTGCAAAACAATAGTAAAGTCCCATGGTGGTAGAGGGTCCTTAAATGGGGGCTTTAAATGGATAGTCCCTTTGAGGAAAACTTTACAAAGTCTGTGAGAGATTAATGGAAGATCTCCGAAACCATTGTGAAAGTTAGGGATGGCTGCTAGAATGACCTTAACAGTGGAAGTGGAAGCTCCCTCATCCAAAAGAATGGCCAAAACTTCCAAAACTTTTTTCACTGGGACTGAAAAGGGGTCAAGGCCATTATCGCAAGCCCAGATCAAAAATCTCTTCCATTTACTGAGGTAGATATTCCTGGTGGATGATTTATGAGATGACAGTAAGATTTTTCATATTGGGGATGGAATAGCATAATGCCTGACACTAATGGAATTGGAGAAACCAAGTGCTTAGCTTGAGACTTTGAAGATTGGGATGCACCAGTCCTTGAGGATGAGACAGAAGGTCTGGAACTGGGTCAGAATCCATGGACTGTGAACTAGATGAGGCCATAGGAAGGGAAACCAAATTTGTTAAGGCCAGAAGGGTGCAGAGAGGATTACTTTGCTTCTCAACCTGGTTGCTTTTTTGAGAAAGAGAGGAAAAGGGGGAAAGGTATAAAGGGAGACCCAGGGGCCAATCGAGGAGAAGAGCATCTCTTGGGGACTCCCCTGAGGGGGAATTAGGGCAAAATAGCTTCTGTACTTGTTTTGGGGAGAGGCAAAAAGGTCACAGCAAGGCTGGCTCCAGTGACAAACGATTTTCTTCGCTACCTTGGGCTTGAGAGACCACTCGTGAGGCAGAATACATCTGCTTAATTTGTCCGCTATTACGTTTGAACTCCCCGGGATGTGCATTGCCATCAGACAGCAGTCGGAGGAAATGTCCCATTGCCACACTCGGAGGGCTTCTCGACACAGGGGATAGGATTTGGTTCCCCCTTGTTTGCTGATGTACCAAACTATGGACATATTGTCTGATTGAACTGCAACAGTTCCCTGAGGTAGGGCAGAGTGGAATGCTTGCAACGCTAGTAGTACCACCCTCAGCTCCAGAATGTTTATATGCAGATTGGCCTTTATCAGGGGCTAAGTGCCTTGGACTGTCTTTCCCATCTGGGAGGCATCCATAGTCACTATGGTCCTGGGTTAAGAGGGGACAAAGGGGCAGCCCAAAAGGATTTGATCAGATTCCAGCCACCAGGACAGGTCCTTTCTGCAATGACTTATAATGAATATGGGGTAGTTCACTGGATGGGTTAGAATGGACCACTGAGTGACAAGAATCCATTGTAGTAATCTCATGTGAAATCTCGCTAGTGGGACCAGAGTGATTGCCGCTGTCATGGAACCTAATGCTTCAAGCACTTGCCAGGCTGGTACTTTGTTTGAACCCAGGAGGGAATGAACTTGATATCTTTTCTGTAGCCTGTGGGGAGGCAGAGAAGCCACACATGAAAGAGTGTTAAGACGAACTACGATAAATTCCATATCCTGAGAGGGAGTCAGTTGAGACTTTGTAAAATTGACTGTGATTCCTAACTGCAGGAACAACTGTAGAGTGAGATCTGTTGCCTGAAGCACTAGATGCCTGGCGGAAGCAGTGATAAGCCAGTCGTCTAGATATGGAAATACCCGGAATCCAAGCAGTCTCAAAAAGGCTGCTACTGCTATCATACATTTGGTGAACACCCTGGGGGCTGTGCTGAGACCAAAGTCAGCACCCTGAACTGATCGTGACTGGCTCCTAGCCAGAAGCAGAGAAACCTTCTCGACCATTTGTCCATTTATTACGTGGTAGTATTCTCCTTGAAGGTCTATAGGGCACATCCACTCGTTTTTCCTCTAAATAGGGAAGTAGTGACTGAACTATGACCATCCGGAAGTTGGACTGTTGAAGAAAATTGTTTAGAATGTGGAGAGCCAGACCTGGTCTCCAGTCTCCATTCCCCAGTCCCCTGTCTTTTTTGGCACTAAAAAGAATCTTGAGTAAAATCCAGAGCCTATCTGGTCTGGTAAGACTTCTTGGATGACTTTATTCTAGCAGCTTTTGTATTTCTAAGGCTGCTTGATCCCGTCTACTGGGTGGAACACAGGGGAGTTCAAGTTTTAGGATAAAGAATGAAAGGAATAAGGTAACCTCTGGAAATAATTCTTAGCACCCAGGCATCTGTGGTTATTTGTCGCCAGGTGGTTGGGTGCAAAGAAAATCTTCTCCCAAATGCCTCCAGAGGTAAGCAATCAGGCCTCCCTTCAGAAGCGCTGATAGGGTTGGCCAGAGAAGGACTCTCTGGAACCCTGGTTCTGCAGGCCACCTCTGCCTCTAGTATGGTGCCTTCCATTGGAACTCTCCCCTCTGCCCAGAGGGGAGTCCACACCACATGTGTCCTGGAAAGGCCTCTGAGACTTCTTGAACCACATCTTCCCACTCCTCTGATTCCTAGAATATGGTCGTTGGGGAGCAGAAATACATATGCCCACTGCAAACAGGGTCTTTCCATCTTTCTCATACCAGGATAAGATTTTCCTTAACTTTTGGGGCCAAACAAGGAGGATCTGTCAAAGAGCACTGACAGACTTGAATAGTTCCCCAAACTCACACAGGCGCATTCTAGCATGTCATCGAATAGCAATGCCTGAACCTGCTGACCTGGTCTTCCCTTTGGCTGCATATGCAATTAGCCTCATGGATGAATTTGAGATAGACTCCAGGGTAGCTAACTGGGAGGCCACTTTTTCTTGGACCCATCTCAGCTACATCACCTGCTAGGGTATCTGGACAGCTTCTTGACCTGGTCCCTCTGGATTCTAGTAAAATGTGTCAAAAAATTCAAGGACCTAACAGTAAAGGTCAACAATGCATAAATCTGCTTCCCAAATCTGTCCATCGCCCTAGACTCCCGGTTAGGGGAACGTACAGTGGAACTTTCCTCATCCTGTTCCTTTTTAGTGGCAGCCCTACCACCATGCCATCTACTGCTAACCCTTTCCCCCAGTGCCGATGATCCTTGGGAGTGGAGAGTATTTTATCTGGTCTCTGGAGAATCAGTTCTATTGAGTCAGGAGCCTTCCAACCCTCTGAGCAATCAGTTTAATGAGATCGTCTGCAGGAGTCGTCACCCAGGAAGTAGATGGGTGAGCTCCAAAGGCCTGCAAGTACACAGACTCCTTGGAGGAACAGTCTTTGGGTTTCCTCTCAACTCTCTGTTTAAGGATCTCCTGGATGTCACAAAAGGAGACATCTTCTGGGGGTGACCGGGAGGAATCCTCCTGCTCATCGAAATCCATGCCCTCAGTGACAGACTCTTCAGAGGAGTCCAGGTGTTCCCTCTTACACAACTTCTTCAGAGGGGCCTCTTCAGTGGGAATATCTGGAGAGGACTCTGAAGAGGGGTGACCCTTGGTCAGTAGGGCTTGCATCCTTGGAGCTCACTGGCCAGACACAGAGGTTGGTGGTATCTCTGGTTAAGCAGGGGTCAAGGGGTGAGACTCTGGTAACACAGGAGCCACCTGGGAAGAAGCAGTGGCCAAGGCTCTCTCCATAGCTTGAAAGGCAGCCCCCCCCCCCCGAGGAGGGATGGGATCCCGGAACCAAGACAGACAAAATTGGGACCGGGGTCCCACCTTGCCCCAACAGTCCCACCTGCAGAGCCAGAGCTGAGGAAGGGTCAGCAGCTGGAGCAGTCCGAAGTGGTAAGGTTGGCCTCGAAAAAAAATAAGAGGCGACTCAAACCCTCCAGACCTGATGGTGGAGGCCCGATCCCAGGGGACAATCAGTTCTGAAGGCACC